>NC_056726.1:347855100-347903550 GCF_019279795.1 Protopterus annectens
GGCTGAAAGATAACAAATTAATTATTTAACTTTCTAAGTGAAGAGAAACAGTTGTGAAAAAAGTGGTGTGTGCCTGATCTGGGGCTGTTGTCCCTGATTATTGCTGGCTTTGTACTTCATTTGTGTATAAAGAACTTGAGAGCCACAGAGACACTTTTTTGGTTTATGGAAGCCCATTTCAGTGACACAGCCATGTGGACCTGACTACTGCAGCCTCAGAGTTTGCTATATTGATTAAGAGACTGCAGACTGTGAGAGGCTCTTGCCTTCACAGAAAATACTTTTTTGTGTCCATGAACATAATCAGTTTTGTGTAATCAAGTTTTGATAAAAACATGACCTGATAAAATATTTCTGCTGTGGATACTCTAATTATTTATTTACATTGTTTTTTATCATCCTTGCCGAGCTCTTGATGTGTCATCATATTCCCACACTAATCCATTTATGCCCACCTCTCATTACCACATGCTTTCTTCTCCATAGCTGCTTTGCCATTATGGCAGGTGCCTTCCTAAGGAAGATTAGCCATTAGTTACAAGATTCCCTTAGCTGATGTCAGAAGATAAAAGTGATCAGGCCACCTGTCAGTGACCCAGCTATACTACAGGTGTTTGGTTTTAATTTTCAGTTTCTGATTCCATAGTATGTGAGGACAAAAGTGAAGCTATGTGCACGCCACATCTGTGCACCCCCATTAGGGGATGTTGACTTGAGGTACACATCCTTTCCACTGCCATGAATGAGTTGTATAGCACTTCAGGCTCACACCCTCTCTCAAAACCAGAGAGTGGCTCAGAAGTCATTTGATTCACCCTACTGCTGTCAGCCTTCTAGTAGCTGGAGCCCTTCCAATAATCAGGTCACTTATGTAAACTGGTTATATGACATTCCTCAGTGCCAGCAACCTACTCTATTTACGTATTACTTTTAATTGCCAGCTGGTCATAATGAACATAATAAAATATTAATCTTTCTTTTAAAGTCAAGTAAAGTAAAGTGAAGGAAAGAAATAAAATTAAACTAGTATATAGACATTTGGAAGGACTTGAGAAGGTGTCATAGCTAAAAAAAAAAAAAAAATGGCAGCACATGTGATTGCTGGGGTGGGCATTCCTTGTAGAATACAATTCAGTACCTTGGATGCATTCATTAAAATACGCAAATAACAAGTCTTATAAGAAGAAAACAGAGCCTTCTTCTTACATAGCTTTAAAATGTCCCCTCCTTCTTCACGTCTCTTCCTCCTTCTTCTTCACCTTTCAGGAGGAATACAGTAATTTGATAATTAGCAGATTTTCATACTCTCAACCATAGTATAGTGTTACAAGCTGTCACGCATCTTTTCCTGATGTTCTAAAGCCTCTATTCATCTGTGAAAAAAAATGTGCCTTTAGGCTTATAGAGATGTGAAGCTGGTAGAGTATTCCCAGGAGCCCTTGCAGTGGTCAGTACCTGGATTGTAATTTATGGTTATGGAATACAAGATTCAGAAATAAAAACTTGGTATGTTAAACACTTTCCTCAATCTGTTAACAAACTATCACTCGAAAAACAGCATATAATAAGTCTGTACATATGTGTCTATTTACAGATTTAAGTAAGCTCTAACATTGCTACTTACACGTTTAAAACCTACTCTAAAAATGCAACAACACAACATAACTGAAGTAAATCAATTATTGTAAATGATTTTATCAGCTTTGTTGAGTGAGCAAATGGATTCAAGGTCAAGCAAACTGCCTTTCTCAGCTCTAACAGGATCCACAGGGCATAAATGCAAAATTAATTTAAAACAGTGATACAGTGAATTCCTAGACACTAATAATCAGTTTAGCACAGATAATGAATATGTAGAAGCTAATAATTATTCGGTGCTAGTAGCTAACACTATCTACATGCTAATGTGCTGGATAACACAAAGGAAACTCACTATATAGTCATGGTTGAATAGATACATAATGCTTGAGTTTCGTATAATAATGGCTTAGGGAAAAGGAGGGGTGACTGGATTCACAGGTGGCATCTGTACCTTGTAATAAATGTGGACTACTTCATCCACACCTGCCAACATGTTTATAGTCAGGATTTTTTGGTACTGTCCAATTTCTAGAATGCAGCCCTCTCTCCACACAACTGTTGACCTCTCCCCACATATTGCACATGTGTTGGGACAATATACCTGTTTTAATTTTGAACAACTGCAAAAAAAAATACTATAATGGCATGATTAAGCCATTTAGCCATACAGGAATTTTGAAAAAAAATTCCAAGAACAAACAATACCCAACTAAACAGAAATGTTCAGTTTATTGCAAGCGAAATAGCCTTATATTCATTATATGATAAATTAAACATCTTTTTAAAATTGCCCATTTTACCATCATACAATGCATGTAGATCTTGCTCATATACATTCATGAAAGCATTTAATATAGGGCAATTATTAGGAATAAACTTGCCTGATTTTCCGCATTCAGCTACATATTTGTTTCTTACATCATTAAAAATATGTTTTAAACTTATGTTTCTAACAAACAGCTGTAAATCTGTAAGTGTATTGCTTGATGGTAAAATGGGCAATTTTAAGAAGTTGTTTAATTTATAATATAATGAATATAAGGCTATTTTGTTTGTAATAAACAGAACATTTCTATTTAGTTGGATTTTCTTTGTTCTTGGATTGCTTTAACAATCTGACATAGTTCACTACGGGTATTCCGTATTTCTGGTTTGCTGGAAAAAAATATTAACAGGAGTTAAAGATTAAGAAAATAAAAGCATGGGACATATGCTAGGATTCTTTTTATTTAAATTCTAGCACATTTCATTATGCAAAATAGATTATTTAAAATATGCGTGTGCTGTGGTGTACATGGTGTATAGCTGGCTACATCGGAGCTTGCCAGTAAATGCTTACTGTGTCTTATAGAGAAGTAAAAGACTGTAAGCAGCAACTCAATATACAGTTTATTTTAACAATGTTCTGAGCATGTTATACTATGTATTGTTTTCAGGAAGATGGGAGTTCATTCGGTCAGTCAAAGCATGGCAAAATGCAGAATGGCATTGTACAACCAATAGCTTAACAAGGAGAAAGCTCTGTTTCTGTCTTAGAGGAAAAGAAAAAAAAATAATACCCAGTGCCCAATGAAATAGACTATACATCCTGAGGGAGTGAGTGGAACAAATTCAGGGTGTGTAACAAAGAAGATCATGTGCCCCTTAAATGGTACAACGCATTGGTCACTGGTGAAAGAGGGTACATATAAGGGATGGCCTCCTACTTTCCTTAAAATGCTTGGCAATGGGAGGGGATTAATTTAAAAGCAAAGATTCTGTGTACCTACATTTCTGGAGCATGCTTGCATTTGGAAGACATAATAAACGTTTGTTTATTGGGTAACTGAGTTATGCTGTATGCAAAGTATTTGAATAGTGTATTTTTAAGGGAGTAGCTGTCTGTTAATCATGTGACTTTGAGGATGTGATGCAAGTTCAGTAATCTCTTAAAATGCAAGCAGCTCCTTTGTGTCCTTCTTTATTCATATATATATATATATTGATTCACTTTACAATCTCAAAATACTGAAATTGTGAATTTCAGTATCTCGAGACGAAAGTACCGAAACCACAAAAGCTCAAAACCTCAGAAAAACTGAACATCACAATACTGAAATTTCATAATATCAAACTTTCAGTATGTGATGCTCTAATTTAAAACACACCCTCCACCACACAAATTTACATACAACACATTCCTCCCCACAGTACAACAAACCAACACAACACACGCACACACACACACCCACACACAAACACACACACACACACACACACACACACACACACACACACACACACACACACACACACACACACAAACACACACACGCACACACACACACACACACGTACAAACACCACCACTTTCAACACTTACACACTCACACTCTTACCTACATACCCTAACCACCTAAAACTTCCAAACACACTCACATAATACCAAATCCCCACCCAAAACCCTTACACAAAAAAACAATTACCTGAATCGCCAATTATAACCACATATCAGCAGCCATCCCCATATCCCAGAGCACACCGCATCTTACAGACACAGTAAACAGCAACTAAAATGGCGCACCACCACAACCGCAGATTTGACAATTCAACATTCTCTCATATGCAGTTTCGAGTAACTGCACTTTCAACACTTTCTTCTCGAGATACTGAAATTTGAGATTTCAGTATTTCAAGACTGTAAAGTGAACCCGTATATATATATATATATATATATATATATATATATATATATATAAAATTATATGGGATATGGGTCTGCTTTGTTTCATTTAATCTCATTTCACTGAATTTCATTTCACCTCGACCACTTCACTGAAAACATGAATTACTGAAAACTAATTTCACTAAATCTCATTTCCCACACCCCCCCCAACTATATACACTAACTCCAGGATCACACTACAGTGGGAAAAAGGGTATATATAACTTTTACTTGCCTTACAGTACTCTGCACAGTGCCATATATACTAACTGCAGTTCAGTGAAATGAGATTCAGTGAAATGAGTTTTCAGTAATTTGAGTTTTCAGTGAAGTGGTCGGGGTGAAATGAAATTCAGTGAAATGAGATTCAACGAAACAAAATAGACCCATATATATATATATATATATATATATATATATATATATATATATATATATATATATATATATGACAATGTGAGGTATTGCCAGCTATGTCAGGAGAGGTAGGGCAGGGAATGTGTAACATATGCCAGCATAGCTAGCTGCAGCTTTGTAAATAATTATATGTCATTTATATATCAAACTTATTTCTACAGATGCTTGTGTTGAAAAAATGTATTTTTAAAGATGCTTGTGTTAAAAAAATGTACCAACAGTGAGTCTTGACTGTAATGTAACTGATTAAATGTATGTTTTAACAGATGATACTGGAAGAGAAGAGGTTAATTTCAGTTCAGCTAACTTTGAAAATAGTTGAAAATGAAATTACCATAAAGATTGTATCTTACAGTTCTGATTACAGCCAGAGATGAAATGTCTCGGAATCCTTGTTGTATTGTCTGTTGCGGGAACTAATTGCTACCCTGTAGGGTGGACGTGTTGAAATAGGTTTATGACTTCCAGATGCTGTAATATATCTTAGCAAAGCTCTGTGTATATGGTAAGACATATGTGCAAGATTGGGGTCAGTTTCTAGTAATGGGGGTAGTATGGGAACCAGAAGTCAGATGACCAGATGTGTATGATGTCATTCTGTACACTGAAATTATGTTTTAATACTAATGGAGACTAAAGTCTCATGGCACTCTGTTTTTGGAACCTGACATAGAAGGACCCCGTCACCTACTTCAACGTGCCTTGCTCTATGTGACCAGGCAATAGTAATTCTTTAGATCAGTCAGGAAAATATAGTGAAATTAGTTAAATACTGTTTTTCTGTATCTGTGTAGATCTTTTCAGCTGTGATATTTTAATATTTCCCGTGATTCCTGAGAGAGAGAGAGAGAGAGAGAGAGAGAGAGAGAGACATCCAGACCCTGGAATGAGTGTGCTCCCTGCTTGCTCCTAAGGGAAATTGTGCTTGATGCAGAGAGCTGCATCTGGAAATAGTGTGTGTATCTATTTTTGTTCCAAGTGTCAGTGGTGAGGATTCAGGTTCCTTGATTATTGGTCCGGGGGGGGGGGGGAGCATCACAATATACATATTTATTTCTTATATAGATATCTGACATAGTGTTAGAAGTAGAGGCACTTAGTTTACTCTGTAAAATGCATTTATTTTTTTCATTTGCTTGGACTTCAGGATTTGCCACATCATTCTGTTGCATCTTCTTGCTCTCTCAAGCTCAGGAAGAAGGTTTGTTACTGTGTGCATCATGAAGGTAGGCATAAGTAAGCCTACATCTCTTAACTTCTTAGTGCAAGTATTCTGGACCAAGTCAAACATAACAGGGAGACAGATGCCCAAAATCAATGAGGCAAAAATGTGTTTTTCTGCGACATTCCGGACATTTAAAAAATATGAGTAAGTCTTAGAAAACAGGTGTGTAGCCTGAAAATTCCATTTTGTACTCAAACTCTTACTGCTTTCTCCATTCTACATTGTATTTAAAATGGGAAATCTCTCAAAAAGTTGCCTACAAAGCAGTAAATGGATCACCATCATCAACCAGCTTTTTCCCATTTTTCTACATGGGTTCGGGGTGTCTTGTCAGCTTTCACCATCTCTCTCTACTCAATAGCATAGTCTTCCCATCCTCAACACTCATGCCTGTATCAGGTCTTCCCTCACATAATCCATCCACCCCGTCTATGCACCCACATTCATTTTCTTGCATCCAAGTCTGTGATACCCACAGATGCATGTTTCCATATTAGTGGAGTGTTTTTGGGGGCATATCATGAGTTACTGCATTTTATTGCTTTGTGTTACCTGCATTACCTGAAGTGACTATATGATCTTTCAGTGAAGATTTAAAAGCAAAGGTGCCAGATTAACTGCAGTTATTTAGTATGACATTTTTACACCTGTTTTATTTGTAATAGTTATGTACTATGAGATTCTATAATAAAATATTGAAAGCCCAAAATCTCAAAGTTTACAAGATCAAACACAAATGATTGAATCTTTTAAGCACAGAACACAAACTAAAACCCCATGTTTTTGCAGAGGGCAATCACCCCTGAATCCCCTATGTGAGTGCCTATGCCCCCCCTTCTACGTCAACTGCAAGATCACACCCACAGAAGAGAAAGGATCAATACCCCAAACTTCACTGTGCTGTAGTCTCCTACAGTTCAGCTGCCAGCAGAAACACTCTTTCTTTTCTTTGCAGATTCAGGCATGTATAATTTGAGCGCTTGGGCTTGATCTTGTAAGTTGTGATCTTTTCAGAACTTCAGCTTTTAAAGGGGAACTACTGTGAGAGAATCATACCCTAATATGTCAGTATTTGTGGCATTTTCAAAATAATAGTGATTCCTGAAAGAAATCATCATTATTTGTGCATTTTCCATATAAATACAATTTAAAACATATAATAGGTTCATAGGTTCATAGGTTGGTACTGGGCTATCTGCCCGAAGGCATATATTAGCCCAGCCACATTGTGTGGTATTCACCGCCCCTTTAGTAGTTCCCTAGACCCTTGTACTAGCAGCTAGTACCCTTGGCCCCTATCTAGTAGTGCTGTTGGTGTGATTCCTGGTGTGAACTTTCTGTTATCCATCCACTCATCAAGGTTCCTCTTGAAGAGTGATAGTGAGAGGCTCTGTCTTATGTAGATCGGGACCCTGTTCCATAGTAAGGGAAGTCTCTGCGAAGGGAATCTATCCCTCCAGCATGTTCTATTCATTGTTGTGTTGAGGTTTATATCACTAGAGCATGTAGCTTGAGTAGATTTGGTTTTGCTAAGATGGAGCATGTTCAACAATTCTGGGTTGCACATGGCTCTGTACGTTAGACAGAGATCGCCTCTGAGAAAGTGGTATTCAACAGAGAACAGTCTTAGCTTTTTCAATCGTGCTGCATAGGGCAACTGTTTGAGGCCAAGTAATCCTCTTGGTTAGGTACCTCTGTGGTCTCTCCAGCTGCTGGAGATGTCTAGCCAGGTACATTCCAATTGGTGCATTGTACTCAATAATGGGTCTGATGAGGGAAGAGTAGAGGGGCACCATTACATCCTTAGATCTTGATGCGAACCCTTTCGTGATCAGATGGGTCACATAGAAGGATTTTCTAACCACTTTGGCAACATGGTTATCAAAGGAAAGCTGACTATCTACTTGGGTCCCTAGATCCCTTATTTCTTCTTCAGATTTCAGGGGATTATCTCCTATGTTGTAGTTTGTGGGTACTCTGTCTTTTCCAAAGGGGATTACTACGAATTTTTTTGCATTTAGCTTGAGACCATGGCTTTGACACCATGCATCCGTCTCATTTTGTTTATTTTTACACACACACACACACACACACACACACACACACACACACACACACACACACACACACACACACACACACACACACACACACACACACACACACACACACACACACACACACACACACACACACACACACACACACACACACACACACACACACACACACACACACACACACACACACACACACACATATATATATATATATATATATATATATATATATATATATATATATATATATATATATATATATATATATATAAGCATTACTTTCTATTGAAATGTCAATTAGTCAGTCCTACAATGATCGAAACCTAATTGTCAAAAACCAAAACACTGATCCACAAAGGATCTAAAAAAACAAACATTTTTTGCAGGGAGGCACGCCTCCTTGCACCTCCCATGAAGGAGCTGCACCTCACTGCTACTTATATATATTGTAACTCTGAGATCAAACTGCAATGGGGAAAGGGACATATTCCCTGATCCCTACTGTACCACTCACTTGTACTGGCAAAGGTGATAAATTTCGATCAACTGACATTCAGTCAGCTGAACCAGCTTTACCAGAAGTGGATGACTTTCCGTTTCATGGAAGGTTGTTCTCGGAATGGTGAAGTTAAAATGTTGTCAGTTCTGAATGTAGACACATGTAAATGGGTTGGTATTAGGGCTGAGAATGTGTTTTTGTGAGTGTTGGTGGGTTAGCCTAAGGGTATGGGATAGGTAACAGGATAGCTTCACTATTGTGTATGTTTGTTGGTGGATGTTTCCTATGTTTGGGCCTGTAATGTGTAATGGTACTGTTATGGAAAGGATTCTTTTAAGATACTGTGCAGGGTCAGGATTGGGGTTAGGGTTAGCTCCACACATAACCTTAATGCATGCTAACCTTAACCATGCCCCAAACCCTTACCCTGCATCATACCTAAGAAAAACCCTTTCTGTAACACTACCACTAGTCAGACAAACCATGTTCAATGGCATTGGTATGGGTTTAGTTTTTTTAGTGTGTTTTAGTGTAAATTGATCAGACAAGTAGAGTGATTGCCTGTTTATTTATTTATTTATTTTTTTGCTGTCACTTTATCATAGGTTTTGTCTGCATTTTGAATACCTGAATTTTTATGTGTCAGCATTATGATCTGTCTGGGAGTACCTACATTTCGATGCATCAATATTTGAGCTAGAAATAATATCCTTACAAGATAATAATGCTATTTTTTCTCAAATGTTATTTGTAGGTACCCAGGAGATTGTAATGTGTACTCCAGGTATAATCAGGTATGTTATTTATTCTGGAGGGTGGCCATGTATGTGTGATATACCTTTTAGCATGAGTCTGAAAGTTGGCACAAAAAGTTAAGGTTGTGAGCTGCAGTTCATGGTTTGGTTCCTCCAGCCCTCATTTGCCTACTGAGTGACCTTGAGCAAGTCAGTCAACCAGAATGTGACTGGGGGCAACTAAGAATCTGGGCTAAGCTCCTCAATTATTCCTTTGATTATAAGCCTAACAACTGCCTATTTCTATTCTATGAATCAGTTACTCCTGGATCACATACAAAAGTAGTGGGCAGAATGGCTGCACATCACTGCATACACTGTTTATGAACAATAAAGAAGCATAGCATATTGCTTAAAAATAAGACACAAAGCCAAAAATAATGGGGGAATAAGGGTCCAAAATCAGGGACAAATTTTAATTATTATTCTAATTCACTTTAAAAATGTAACAGAACAAAATGTTTTGTAACAATATGCATTTTCTGAATAATAAAAAGCAAGAAACTCTGCAATCTGAAATTACTGACTGACTGTAATCTAATGCTACATTTAAATCTGCTTGCTTCTTCCTGTCATATATCGGCAGAGAGAGATAATAAACCCACCCCACTCAGTAAAGAATGCGTGAGCTGTGTGTACCAAAACAATGAGTATTAGCTGCTGTTCCACATAGTGATACTGCAAGCTTATTTAAAACAGCCAAATATCTTCGGCCATGATGCTTTTATTAAATTGGTCATAGCAAGGAAAGGTCATTAGATGGAAAAATGCAATACTTTATGCTGGAACATATGATAAACAAATGCAGTGTATAATCAATGTGTGCTTTCTATTGGCACTGAGGTTCATAGATTCATAGAAATTTACTAGGCTAACAACCCTAGAACCCTTACAAGCCTAGCTATATTTATCCCGAGTTGCCCCAATTGTCAGTATTTAGGTGAGTGAAGTTTGCAGAGGTAAGGGTCTATAGTAGTTAATACTGATTTCTCATGTTCAGGAGGGACATGGGTGCCACCCCAGGAGTGAAACTGTTGTCACCTATCTTTTGATATAGGTTGTGTTTGAAGAGGATCCGGGAGGGGCTCTGTTTCATGTGAATTGAAAGCTTGCTCCAGAGAAGTGGCAGTCTCTGGGAGATGTATTTATCTCTCCAGCATGACCTGTTTATGTCAGAGGCTAGGTTAAGATTCCCTGGAGCTAGTGACTCTCATGCAGTTTGATTTACAAATGTGTAGCATTTCCAATGGGGCCGGGTCAGAGACTGCTGTGCAAGCCAGGCACAGGTTACCCCTTAGCAAGCTATAGGAGACAGAATACAGTAAAATGGCTTTCAGTCTTTCCACATAAGACTTGCTTTGTGTACCCTGTAATTTCTTGGTGAGAAACCTCTGTTGTCTCTCCAGTTGTTGAAGGTCTGGTGAGGTACATGCAAAAGGGAATATTGTTCTCAATTATTGGTCTGATGAGGGCTGAGTATAAAGAAATTATAACATCTTTAGATCTAGATGTGATGCCTTTACTTATAAGATGTGCCACTTAGAAGGATTTCCTTACTACTTTGGATACGTGGTAGTCAAAGTTCAGATTGCTGTAAACCTGAGTACCCAGATCACATACCACTGGGTCTACATTTCAGGGGGATGCTGTCTATAATGTAATTAGCAGGAATGTGAACTTTAATAATGCATTTTTTCATTTGGCTTTAATTGATGGCTTTGGCACCAATCGTTTGTCTGTGTTAACCCTGTCTGCAGTATTATAACATCACTGGGGGACCAAATGATTGCTCTCAGTTTGCAATTGTCTGTGAACTTGGCCTGCCACAGGCTATCCAAGTTGCCTAAACTTCTGAGAATTAAATTCCGAACAGTAAGGGGCCCAGCATAGAACCCTGTGGTACACCACTGGTGACTGGTGTTTGCTAGAGGTGAAGTCACCCACTTTGACAGTATGTGTGCTGTTGTTGACTCAGTTGGCTACACATCTGGTAATGCAGGGATTAATTCCCAGTTAAGAGAATTTCGCTATAATACCTGAGTAGGGGATTGTGTCAAATGCTTTGGCTACATCAAGGTAGGTGGTATGCAATGTCTTTCCCTCATCCAGGGCCTTGGTGACTTTCTTGAAAAAGTCAACCATGTTTATTTAACAGGCATGATCTTCCTTTAATGAATCTGAACTGGTCGGGTCCAGAGTTTGGAGATTAACTATGTCCTTGTTAATAAGGTCTGTAATGATTCTTTCCATGGGCTTGCAGATGAGGCTAGTCAAGCTTATGGGCCTATAATTCCCAAGGTCAGTTGATGGCCCCCTTTGTGTAGAAGGATTACTGTTGCTGTTATCCATTCTGTAGAACATCACCAGTTTCCAGGCTGTGGTTAAACAGGGATCCAAGTGGGTCTGCTAATTCATGTTTTAAGTTATTTAAAAGGCAACCTGTGATGTTGTCTGGTCACATGAATGCCGTGTTTTTGGCCTTGCAGAGCACTGAGATGACTTGCTCTCTTGAGATAATAGGCTGAGGAATGGTGGCAGGTATACTTTGGGAGATGACTGGAGGAGACAAGAGGGCTATTACCTCTGGTTGAGTATGAGTGGTGCCAGTCACAACCAGTTCCGTGAATAGCTGGGTATTGCCTTTTAGATTTCAGATGTAGTTAAAAATGCCTTGTGATTATCCTTAGCTAGGGAGGCCATTTCTGCTTCATAATTAGCTTTGGAGGACTTCACAAGAAACAGATTCTGAGACAGTGTTTTGTGAATTTATGAGAAGCTGAGCCGTACAGTTATAGAAACAGTCATCTTGAATGTTCCAAAAGCTAATATTGTACAAAGGCAGTTCAGTGCTGCATTTAAAGTGCAGAATTTAATGAAAAGTATATGTATTCATGAATATACTAGCAAACAATCTACTGTGGGTAACACAGTCCATAAGGATGTGTTTGTAGTTAGCACTTCTTTGCCAGTACCAAATCAGACTACAGAGTAGTGTGTAAGATGCAAATGATATCTTAAAGTTGGATGATCATCAGTTTGAATGCTTAGGTTGCCTACATGCTGTGTCCTGAGTATTTTTTTACATTTTTCATTGATCTACCACATAAAGCAAATTGGCCATCATGGACTGTTTACAGCCATAACCAAGGTTCCCTATTATATGATCGAAGACGCATTCTTTCGAATACGTCTTGATCGAACTTGAAAGCACGAAATGGCAAAATACCGAAATGGCATATAAGCAAATTTTTTCCCGGGGAAAGAAATCGCTTGGCTGCTTTGTTATTTTTCCATTTTCGTCACTGTAGTGCGATCTTGGAGTTGGTATATTTAAGTAGGGCGGGGTGGGGGGCACAGCCTCCCACATCGGGGTGTTTGTGGGGGGGTGAAGCCCCCACTTTATGTAATGTTTTAAAGTTTTCTTTTCTTCTTTTTTGGAACAGCGACTTTTTCCCTGGGAAAAAAAATTGCTGTTCTAAATGTTGGGGAATGTAAGCTTTTGCTTACATGGGGTTGATAAATCAGCGTTCGCTTTTTTAAGCATTTGCTGATTTAATATAGACCCCATAACCAAGACCCAAGAGCAAGAGTTAATGTGATACGTATATAAATATGTAGTTATACTTCATTTGTTCTTACTGGTCTGTTTCTATGTCAATCAGATATATCTGAAGGAAGTTTCAAAACATTGGTCAACTGCCTTGCTAGCTTAATCATTAGGCCATATAGAGTGGAAATAAGGATGTTCTGGGTTCAAGTCCTAGTTAAGCATACACTTCCTCAGTGCTGTACTTCTAGAATTTCTTTGGGGCCAATGCTTCTAATTGGTATGGCAGTTTATTTGCATTTTGGCTCAGGGAATTTGCTCATGTGCTCTCACCTTTATCCCTCTTTGTCTGATTTTTTGAGATATTGAGCCTGGATGCATTAGAAGGGGACTTCTGCTAGGAATACTTCCACTTGGCTTTGGCAGGTTTGCTACCACTGCAGAACAGTGACTTGTCTCCCTTTACTGCACCACCATAACTGAACTTTAATGCAGTTTCACAACAATCTGTACCGAGTATAGTTCTCTGATTTGCATTACCACTATTATTCATGCTTTGTAATTCCTTTGCACATACACTCAGCAATAGATGCTTATTGGCAATGGATGAAGCATCGGAGACTATCCAGGTGCAACTAACCATAGGCAAAACTGCCTTACAGTTTGTAGCATGCTACAGACCACCCTCTCAAACTCAGGAACCCCACACAGCCTTCCTGAAGACACTGGAGAGTATGAATGTCTCTCCAAATACCATCATTTTGGGAGACTTCAACTACCCAAACATAGACTGGGAACATTACTCAAGCCCCAATACCCTAGCCCAAAGGTTCCTGGAGTTCATAAACTCAAATGCAATGGAACAACTAGTCACCATTCCCACAAGAGGAGACAATATACTAGACCTGATCATCACAAACATGGGGACAAAATGCTCCACACTGGAAGTATATCCCTCTTTGGTAAGATCAGACCATAAATTAATCTCACTGGAAATCCACATCCTGCCCCCACCCCCTGCACAAAAGACCACAGTGAAGAACTTCTCAAAAGCAAACTTCACACTTCTTAAGACTGAAGTGGTATCCTTCAAGGTCCCCGGGCCAGTGGAAACCACAACCCACACTGCTGAATCCTTTACAAATGCCTTCTACGGGCACCTTCAAGAATGCATGGATCATGCAATCCCAAATAAAACCAAGACCCATTCCCCCAAAGGCAGGCGCCCAGTCTGGTGGACCCCAGCCATAAACAAACTTTACAACAGGAGGAGGAAGCTACTACATGACAGAGCAAAATCCCTAAAAGGGAAGGCGTCTCTGATCAGTACTAGCAAAAAACTACTATCACTCATAAAATCATCCAAGGCCAACATTCAGAGAAAAATCACAAAAGACAATCACAAGGCCTTCTTTAGCTATGTTAGAAACCTGGGTGGAAACTCCCAGATATGCTCAGAGTTAGTCCAAAATGACACAAAATACACTGAACCCACTGACATTGCCAACATTCTGGCAGACAGGTTCAGTGCACATTTCTCCTCCCCCTCCCCCCAAAAGGAGAAATAACTATCCCAGCAGAGTGTAGCCTCCCTAACATCTCAGATGCCCAGGTGAGACCCGCCCTCTCTAAAGCTAAAAACACAGCATCAATGGGACCGGATGGTGTCCCGGGCTGTGTGCTACATGAACTCCAAGAGGAACTAAACCCACACATAAGGCTGCTGTTTAATCTTAGCCTTACTACAGGAAACGTACCCAAAGAGTGGCGTACGACAACAGTGGTCCCACTTCACAAAGGCGGTGCTTCTACGGACCCTGGAAATTACCGCCCCATAAGCTTGACGAGCCTGGTCTGCAAAGCTATGGAGAGGATCATTATGGAACTCATAAACAAAGACATTGGGGACCTACAGACATTGGATCCTACTCAATTTGGCTTTGTCAAGGGCAGATCCTGCCTTTTGAACTTGGTCGACTTTTTTGAAACAGTCACTAAGTCCATCGATGAGGGTAAGGCAGTTCACACAGCCTACCTTGACCTTGCAAAAGCCTTTGACACAATACCCCACTCGGGCATCATAGACAAACTCACCAGCTTAAATGTAAACCCATATGTCACAAGATGGGTTACAAACTGGCTCAAGGCCAGAACCCACAGGGTCAGAGTTGCTGGAGCTATGTCAGACTCTAAGCCAGTCACAAGCGGTGTCCACAGGGCTCAGTCCTGGGACCCCTCTTGTTCGGCATTTATTTTTCCGAGGTACAGGCAAACATAGGAGGATTGTGGCTGACAAAGTTCGCAGATGACTGCAAACTGGGCACCATAATTGATACTCCAGCGGACACAAACATCCTTCAGAGAGGCCTCATAGAAATGGATAATTGGTGCCAGAGCCATGGCCTTAAGCTGAACACCAAAAAATGTATAGTCATACCCTTTGGGAAAAACAAGGTACCGACAAATTACCACATAGGCGGTAATCCATTAAGTACGGAAGAGGTAATCAGGGACCTAGGGACCCAGGTTGACAGTAACCTCTCATTTGACACTCACATTGCCAAAGTGGTTAGGAAGACCTTCTATATTGCCCACCTTATCATGAAGGGTTTCACATCTAGATCAAGAGAGGTCATTGTGCCCCTGTACTCTTCTCTTATCAGGCCAATAATTGAGTACAATGCCCCATTTGGGATGTATCTCACCCGACACCTGCAGCAGTTGGAAAGACCCCAAAAGTTCCTCACCAAGAGGATAAAGGGTCTTAAACATATGTCATATGCTGCCCGACTGAAAAAACTCCAGCTCTATTCAGTCACATACCGTCTACTCAGAGGTGATCTGTGCCTGATGTACAAGGCCATGTCCAATCCTGAATTAATGGACATGCTCCACCTCAGAAAATCCAAATCCATCAGAGCCACAAGAACAAGTGACTTAAACCTCAACACAGAAATAAATAGGACGTGCTGGAGGGACAGATTCATAACCCAGAGGCTCCCTACACTCTGGAACAGAATCCCAGTCCATGTTAGGCAGAGCCCCTCACTGACTCTATTCAAGAGAAATCTCGACGAGTGGATGGGAGATCGTAGGTTTACCCTGGGGGTCATCTCTGTGTCACTACTAGACAGAGGCATAGTAAACTAAACCCTAAAAGGGTGTAGTATTCTCATCCTAAGGGGTGGTGTAAGCCACATACACTCTGGCTAGGCTTATAAATGCCTTAGGGCAGATAGCCTAGTACGAACCTATGAACCTATGAATCTAATTAATGCCAGCTATCTGCAATACGCACACTAACATGTCCTTCAGCATATACTTATTGTAGACTGGTTTTTGCTACTGTCTCTGAATCCTGTGTTAACAATTCCCACATGTTTTCGACTCACTTGCTGTGCAATATGTATATTTCTTGATGAATTCTGCCCATTGTTTGATCTGTTATATTCCTAACAGTGCCATGACAAAAATGCGATACACTTGTAATCAACACTGAAAAAAATATGATTATAAAACTATGACATCAGAGAGAAACTTTGAAAATTATACTTTTAACAATTTAAAAGAAATTTTACAGTGGGGCTTTGCCACATTGTTAACTATATCTGTATATGTATATATATATATATATATATATATATATATATATATATATATATATATAGAGCCTCCAAAACGAAAACTTGTGCACGTTAAACGTAACGTGCGTGCATAGAATTAGATCAACAAAACACCAAAATGTATTCCAGCACAGCACTATCGACAAAATAAAATAAACAGGTCAAAAGGAGCATAAATTAATAAAAACCCACTGATGACGCTGAAAGGGTGAAACCGGTTTGGAGTGTATTTACTGTCTGCGAGCTAATAAAATATTTATGCTCCTTCTGACCTGTTTATTTTATTTTGTCGATAGTGCTGTGCTGGAATACATTTTGGTGTTTTATATATATATATATATATATATATATATATATATATATATATATATATATATATATATAGGGTTCCTATCAGCAGACCGAAGCTGCATGTTTCCGAATGCATCCTGGTCAAACTGAAAACACTGAAATGGCAAAATATCGAAGCGGTATGTAAGTGAATTCTTTCCCTGGGAAAGAAATTGTTTGGCCGCTTCGGTAGTTTGCCATTTTCGGCACTGTAGTGCGGTCTCGGAGTTGGTATATTTAAGTAGGGGGGGTGTGGGGGCCCCCCACTTAATGTCATATTTGAAAGTGTTTTCTTTCTTTTTTTTTTTTGTTAGAACAGTGATTATTTTCCCTTGTAAAAAAATCGCTGTTCTGATAGTTTGGTTTTGTAAGCTTTACAAGGGGTCGATTAATCACCATTCCTTACCTAAGCGGTCAATGATCTAATATAGATTCTATATAAATATATATATATATATATATATATATACATATATATATATATATATATGTATATATATATATATATATATATATATATATATATATATATATATATATATATATATATATATATATATATATATATATATATATATATATATATATATATATGTGTGTGTGTGTGTGTGTGTGTATATATATGCATGTGCTAACTCTAAGAATGTGGAGTAAGGGGAAGTCTCTGATACATACCGAAATCACAATCTTAGTTGGTTTTGTGACCACACTTTAGATTGGTGATCACACCTGAGTGGCTCTTCTGCCCGACACCTGCTCCTAATATCACCATTTTATTTCTCTTATATATATATATTCTGCTACACTGTACTAGGTCAGCTAATTTTATTATTACATATGGCATTGAATGTCATGGAATTTTCATTGAATGTTAATCTAAAGTACCTGTTAAGATTTTCTTGAAGTTGCTGAGGACACCTGCTTCTTTAATCCCTTTTGTCACGGCCTTTTATGTGCAGGAAGGATGTTTACATGTGCAATTTTTCTGGAAACTAAACAGGAGACCTACTACTGCCCTGTAGGAATTCCATTAAACAGGTATCAGTACTGTATAGAAGATCATCATTTTTAAGCAGGTGCAAAGTGGTAAGCCTACTCTTAGTTAGACTGGCTTTCAAAGAGGTCTAGTAGGACTCAGCTCACAATGTGACTCACCTCATTAGTAAAGGTATTTCATCCAGGGAGAAGGTGGTCATAACATCCCTGTATTCTTCCCTTATAAGACCCATTATTGAGTACAATGCCCCTTTCGGCATGTACCTCACAAAGCACATGCAGCAGCTGGAGAGACCACAGAGGTTCCTCAACAGGAAAATCCAGGGCCTCAAACATCTACCCTACACAGATAGGCTAAAGACCCTGAGCCCGTACTCAATCTCCTACAGACTCCTCAGAGGTGACCTCTGTTTGGCATACAAAGCAATCTCAGACCTTGCCTTGATGGGACTGCTGCATATCCACAATTCAAGCTCCATTTGAGTAATCCCAAGCGTGACCTCAACATGGTCTGTGACATCAATAGGACTTGTTGGTGGGACAGATTTATGCCCCAGAGACTCCTCCATTTCTGGAATAGACTCCCTCTCCACGTCAAGAAGAGTACCTCATTAACCCTTTTTATGCCCAACCTGGATAACTGGATGGGGAACAGAAAATACACCCCTGGGATTCAACCAGTGTCCCTGCTGAACACTGGCATAGGGTGCTGACATATTGGAACATGGGCTAAATTATTGGCTAGGCTTGTAAGGGCCTCAGGGCCAATAGCCTAGTAACTTCCTATGATCCAATGATCATATTTCCTCTAAGAAGAAAGAAAGGATAAATTTGGCTAGAAATGCCTGAAGTGGTGTAACTGACTACATTTTGTAGTAGCTTCTCTGGCCATCAGTAGCATATGATAGTCTACCCAAGCTCTGGAAACTTTCAAAGCCAGTAGATTAATGAGCTTCAAGACATACAGATCTACAGATGTTCTAACAGGCTTGCAATTGCAGATGCCATTTCAGTCCAGAAGATTTCTGAAAGTCATGTGAGAATTTAGGTAAACATACAGCTACTTACGTGTAACCTAATGGATGGCATTCATTCCTCCAGTAGGGGGCAGGGGTGAGTAAGAGCTTGACCCATTCATTTCCTGGACAAGGTAAGAGTTCAACTGCCCATTCACCCTTTGACCGAGGCAAGAGCCTTATCAGTCATTTGTTCCAACTCGAGAGAGAGGCAGGTGTGAGGGAGCTGGCTAACTTACCAGGTATGCCGGCTGCCTAAGCCTAACCCATTCTTCACAGCAGGCAGTGTCTCATACATTGGTGGTACTCTGGGAAGGTCCCATGCATGTTTCTGCATGCACGTGCAGCCTTCTTGATATAAATGCTGCATGTAGCTATGTTGATTTCATAACTGCTCTTGACATTTCTCAACATTCCTGCAGAATTTGGCAGTACAGCACATCAAATTACCTCTCTTCCCCTAAGACCAGCAAGCTGTCATCAAACACTTATTCCTACCATCTCAACCCCAGCCTTCGCAGATCCCGAACTGCCAGTCAAACTTGGGTCATCTCTGTCATAGTATCCACAGCCCTTGCAGATCCCAAAATGCCAGTCAAACCTGCATCATCTCTGCCATAGTATCCCCAGCCCTTGCAGATCCAGAACTGCCAGTCAAACTTGGGCCATCTGTCATAGTAACCCCAGCCCTTGCAGATCCCAAAATTCCAGTCAAGCTTGGGTCATCTCTGTCATAATCAGATGGTCAGAGCAACAGCCTGGTAGTTAAATGACCATACTGTTTCTAGATTTGAACCACTGAAGCAGAAATATCTCATTTATCAGTTGCTGGTGTTCTGAGGCTTGACGGGGTATCAAAGGCCATTGTTTTTCAGAAGCTTATCTGAGTTAAGAGGATGCAGCATGTTGACATATATGGAAGTCCATGTTTAATGTGTTTTCTAGCTCTTTAGTGGTCACAGCAGTATAGCAAGCTATAGGTGATCTTCAAAGCTATGTCCCTCAGACATATCTCTCAACCTCTTAGAGCAAGACCTTTATTCAAAGGCAAACATAATGGGAGAAGAAAGCCCCAAAATCAGGGACAGATGGTAAATATTGCTCTTATAAACTTAACAAATTTTCTAGAATAACAAGTATTGTGTGCATTTTCTGAAGGATGTGAAGCCTGAAACTCAAATGGGAGTCATTATTTAGTGATGTTGATCTCCAATGATTTGCCAGAAAACCACAAATTGTATGAGGACCTGACCTAATATATTAGACAAAAAATCTGGACATTCTGTGAAATTCTGGACAGTTGAGAGGTATACCTTCAGACATAATATGTTGTGGTTCATATTGCAATTTTCTACACATAGCAAAAATAACTTTATGATATTTCACAGCTCAGCCTTAGTACCTTAGATAAAGTAATCCATTTTTGTGTGACTTATCTAATTGAAAAAAACCTTTATTCTAAGCAACAGAACAGTCTGTAGTCTTTCTGTTTTTGTGTGTTTGTATGTAACATGGACCCCTCAAAAAATCTAGCAAGATATAATTTTATCATCTAGCAGTACCTTAAACAAAAAAGTAAAAAAATGGGACATTTTTTAAATGAGTAGAACAAAAGGCAGACTTAATTAACCAGTAAGTGTCTCCTGCATTATAAGTAAATAAATAAGTAATGCACATCATTTAAACCCATTTTGAAAAATTATTGTTTTAATGGAAACAAACATAGTAAGGATCTGTGGTAAAGCTCAGCTGAAAATTACCTGGCACAAACCAGTATTCTGCGTTATTAAAAAAAAATGCGTCTAAATGAACAACAACATGTCCAGGCAAAGAGTTAACAGGGATGAGAACATGGACTGAAAATAAAAACAGGATGTGACCAAATATTAAGTTTAAAAAAAGTTTCCTTTTGTATGTGGTTTAAAATTCTGTAATCACCTCTGATAATTGTATGACTGAATTATATATAAACTTAGAAAAAACATTTCTACAACTTTATTTTAATCCATTCCTTATTACATTGTTTTAAGAGGAATGTAAAATATATGGACTAAAATTAATAAAGAAATAGTAGTAAAAACTATAGCCACCTTTATTAGACAAGTTTTCTTTTGTAGTTTTAAAATTATTTGAAATTAATGAATGCACAGGTCAGACTTTAAGAAAGATAAAAGAGGTTGCTTCAACGTTATTAGAACATATTTTAATTAAATTTGCAATGTGTACTGTAGTCAAAACGTATGGTGAAACTTTGACAGTAACCTGCCAGATCACTGTGGCATGCTGATTTTCTGTGCGACAGCGTGCTATTACAAGGTTTTTGTTGTCACTCTTGAATATGACTTTGCTTTTTGTCACCCTGAATCCTAAGTGCTTTGTTGATAATCTGTTCTGCAATATTTATGATGGTTACAGCACTGGATAATTATTATAAAGGCATCTTCTTGGCATACATACACATTACTATATTGTATGGATAGTCTGAAGAGTATTGATTGCATATGTTGAGTTAAAAACTGCCCCATTAACTGCTGGGGCTAAGCAGGGGTGGGCCAGGGCTAAATAAAGTATGAAAGAAAAGAATGTCTGTACATTAGAAAATCTTTTGATTTGTTTTACAGAGAAAAATGCTAGTATATGGCATGTTTCATCAGGTAACGTCTAGATAAGGGCAGTACACTGCTAAAGAACACAGATTTTTGAGGGGATAGATTTTGTTTCCAAACATAAACAGCAACTCCAACTCTGAATATATTACTGTTACCTCTTCCTCACCCTATTAATCTAGACATACCCACTGCAGCTGGGGTTACTGTGAGGACCCCCATTATTTGATGAAGCTATAGCACTGAAAAGGGATCAGTATAATGGACCCCAAAACCAGGAACAATTTTACCCCAAACCAGGAACATTTTTACAGAAATGAGGTTTTCATTTGTACTCCCTGGCCTTTACAAGGAGGTGAAGCATTCATTTACAGTGTTTATAGCCTGTGAGTTATTTTTTCAAGTCTGTTTACCAATACCTAGGACCTCTGATATGGATTGACATTGCAATGAGTAGTAGCACAGTGGAAGCCCCCACCCCCAGGAAGCCCAAGAAGTCATTGAATGCTGTACCCTTCTCCTCAACTATCCTTGTAGTTAGCCAGGTTCAGGCTCCAGAATATAATTGTTGAAATATGAGAGATGAAAAAGTTTGTTACCAGGTCCACAAACATTCTCAAATTAGTATACCTGTGGCTGTTTTCTGAGCTTATACCCTAAAGAACTCTTCCTTCATTCTGCTTGATTTGCTCCTTTGTACCCATCCATTGTCACTTTTGTCCAACTCAGGATTTCAAGAAACCAGTCTGTCCTGGCAAACAGTGGATTTGAGGCAGGAACCTGTCCTGGATGGGATATCAGCCTATTACAGGAAATATACACAGTGCAGACACTGCAAAACCCCTAGGGAGAATCTAAACACCACCAATTCAAGTAACAACATATCTTTGGGATGTTGAAGGAAAATGCATCTCTCCCCTAGCAAATGTTTGTTGGCTAATTATTGACTTCCTTGGAGTCCTTCAACTAATCGAGCTTGTTTCCAATGTTTCCAACAAGGCAGGTTTTTTTGTGGTCCTCATTTGTGTTGCACTGTCCTTCTCTAATGTGTACCTCATTTGTGTTGTACTGTCCTTGTCAGTTGTACTTCTTGCTGTGTATTTTGTATATCCACTTAGCTCTTATTTGACAAATATTAAAGTAGTTTTGAAACTAAGCTGTAGTGGTTAGGATTCATGCTGAGCTGTGCCTATGACTTATTATATTGTTCCAAAGCTTGATACAAATATTAAGCACACACATGAATAATATGTACCATGTTATAGTGAAAAAAAATTAAACAAGCTGATTGGCAGTGATGGGGATTTACAGGAGGATATTGGAGATGCTTGGATGTTGTATTTGTAGATCTGTTCACAAGTGCAATGGGTGCATATTTAAGGTGTAGATCTATTCATGAGTGTAGTATGTACATATTTAAGGTAGATAGGGATAGTAAACATATTGGAGTAGATCTGTCCATGACTGTAGTAGGTGCATATTTAAGGTAGTTAGGGATAGTGCACACATTGGAGTAGATCTGTTCATGACTGTAGTGGGTACATATTTAAGGTAGTTAGGGATAGTATGTATATTGTGAATTCCACCACAAACTAAGTCAGTGAATTCAGAAGATTACTTGTTTTGTATGGGCTACCAGAACAAATTGCCATAGATAATGACCATTTAAATAACAAGAATTTTGTAATTTGTTAAGCCATTTATTCAGACAGTGCATTTGAGGACTGTTACAAATGGCTTAGCAGAAAATATGTTTAGATGTTAAAGCAGGAATGAAAAATCTGTAAAATATAGCATTATATGTTGAAGATAAATTTTCACTGTTTTAATTACAGTCTATAACCATTCCAGAATATTCTGCAGGTCAATCACATGAAAATTTGTTTGTAAGTAGGCATGTTTGAACCAAGCTTGACTTAGCCAAAACCTTACATGACAGTTGCTGTAAGAAAATAACAGTATTTACAAAACATACCATGGATTGATTATTCTATGAATCACATTCTGTCTACTGTTGAGCTATGGCAGGCGGATGTACCAAATTTATAACTGAAAAGACACCTCCATTTTTTTAAAATATTTCTTTAAAGTTTATTAAGAAATATAATACTGATAACATCAAAACCAAAATAATATAAAATTCCAACACTTTTTATCCACATAAAGTTACCCTTTACCCTCTTAAAAATGTCAACCTCATGTAGGAAATGTTTGCAGTCATAAGGATGTACTTTCTCATTCTACTTAATCCCATCACTACTAAGTGAGTTGATCATGGAAAAATACTCAATAGAAACATAGAAACTTAAAAGTGCAATATATTATAATCTCTATTTTTAAATTACTGACGCGATAATAAAACAGGCCCCGGGATTCATGAACCTTGCGCCAGGCACCCGCATAGCGTCGGCGTTATAAAGCCAAATATGGCCAACGAGCGATTCAGGTATGAATCAATCCCACGTGCACTACCGGCGTGCGCCGGACCTGCGCCGCCCCCGGCGTAGGTATGCTAATCACACTGTGTGCGGTAGCAGGCGTAGTGTAAGGGCACGGCAATGTAAACCAAAAAAAACGGTTTACATTTAGCCAAACATGACCAAGGAGTAATGGAAGGCTGTCAACGTCAGGTATCATACAGGTGCAATATGCCAATGGCGAAAGGCACCGAGAATGTCCAAAGAAAACATGCACAAACTGTAAATAATGGCATAAATGTTATGTACGCAGAAACCACAGCAGAACCCCCGGATATGTGCACAGAAGGTGCAAAACAATTAAATAATATGAGAATGTCCTAAAAGAGCAGTATAATACACATCAGATGCACAGCCACCACACACCATAGTATGTATGGAAAGCCTCAATCCCAGCGCAAGGGTTGTCAAGGAGTGGCGGCAGTGTTCGGCGCCGTAACCATGTATTAGCAGTCAATGCCATGCAAATGAGGCAGATAATAGTGAATCGCAAAACCGACGCCGGTGTAAGGATGGAGCAAACGGCGCAGCGGTAGTACACCGAGGAGTGGCCTACACGGGATACATGTCAATCGCAGAGGGGTGTGCCACTGTAGGAGGAAGCACATTGGAGGCCAGCAAACATGGTCTGTACAATGCACATCACAGCAGCAGGATCGGCGTGTGAGGAAATAGATGTGCTGAGAGTACATAATGCCCGCATAGATGCATGTGCACAAGGATGACTACGTTCCCCAACCCAGTCATGTGACGGCCTCCCCGTCAACAACCACGGATATAGGAAGGTAACACGGAGAATATGAGGAAATGCGGAAGCAGTGTAATCGGAGCCGTAATGAGCAATCAACACCAATCAATCCAGGAAGGGCAAACGGCGGCAGCTGACAACTCTGCATGCAGACTCCTGCAAAACGGGAAAGGGGAGGCATAGGAATGCAAAGATAGTAGGGGATGTAGTAGAAATGCAAAGAGCAAAGAACCGAAATAGCACAGCCAAGTACAGAGGTAGCATAACGGCGGCGGCAGACAAAATGCATCATATGCCATGTGCCTGCAGGATGCACTGCAGGCAATAGTAGGTGCAACGTGCAGAAACAGTAATGTAAGATGCAAAGCTAAGCCAATGCAGGCAACTGTAATGTAACACTAAAGGCAATACCGTTGCAGTTACGGTAAAACACCGAAGATAATCCACAGATACGGCTGCACAGACACACCCAATGACATCACCGGGTATACAGCACAACAGTATAAAGTGTGAATGCACACAACACACAGCGATTTCCCAAACGCCGCACCGTAGGGTGTAAACACACGGGAACTTTTAATATGTATATGTTGGGTGCCGTGGCCGTGATGCATAGGTATGTGTCAGAGACAGACGGAGTTGCGGAAGAGGGTGCCGACAACTACCGTAGGCCTCATAGGAGAAGGAGAGTGTTCAGACCAAGGGTGACCTACCAGGGGCTGCAAGACCTGGAGATAGTAGAGCGCTACAGGGTGGACAGGGACACGTTACAGCAAATAGTGGAGCTGTGCCGCCACGCCTGAGAACAAGAGACAACAGAGGGGAGCCCATCCCAGTGGACACAAAGGTATGTGTGAGCTTGCGAATACTGGCTACAGGTACCTTTCAAAGGCCAACCGGGATATAATGGGTATCTCACAGGCATCAGCATCCAGGGTACTACACCAGTTCCTGGATGCCATGTTACGACATGCCCATGAGTATATAAACTTCCCAGATCTCAGGAGGAGTTGGCTAGCAATATGCACCACTTCCACCGTGTGGCACAATACCCGGAGGTACTGGGTGCGATAGACTGTACGCACATAGAAATCAAGTCACCGCCCAGGGAGCAGGGTAGACGCTACATAAACCCCTCCATCAATTGCCAGGTCGTGTGCAATGCGCAGGGCATTGTCATGGATGTGTGTGCTGGCAGCCCTGGAAGCTACCACGACTCCCATATCTGGCATGCCTCACAGCTGTATCAGGTATTCGCCAGGGGGGACATCACACAAGGTCACCTTGTGGGGGATGCTGGCTATGCACTGGAGCCGTGGATGATGACACCCATCAGAAATGCACACACACACATGCAAGAATGCCATAATGAGGCACACGCACAAACCAGAATAATCATAGAGCGTGTGTTTGGGATGTTGAAATCACGGTTCCGGTGCTTGGATACATCCGGTGGAGCCTTGCAGTACTCTCCAGGCACATGAGCCCACATATTCATAGTATGTTGTATGCTACACAATATGATTCTGCGGAAACAGCTGCTGCAGGGACATAATGGTCTAGGGCCACCAAGCCCGCCACAACTGCCAAGGCAAGCACAGGCACAGGGCGTTCAGTGCCATGAACACACTGTGCCAGCCCCAGTAGGTAGACGTAGGCATACCCAATATGCCTACGCCCTGGCAAAGAGGGAACGCATAGCACATACTTTGACAGCGTAGGCCCCATGGACTGACACCTCCTTACCTGCACACACAGTGAAATGGACGCCACACAAACATGTCCGCCCGTAATGTGTACCGTATGGGCGGACCTATGTGTGACTCCAACAAAGGCACCACCCAAACACTGCACACCCAATAGCCAGCAGAGCATGGTACGCCAACACCTCAACCGCATGCCGGTCCTACAGCAGACGGCGTAGCCGTATGCTGCCACTGTCGCCGCAAGTCGACTACATATGTACTTATGTGCATACACAGATATGGAAATAGATATCAGTACACACGTAGAAATATATGTACACATACACAGATATAAAGTACAACAGGTTAATATGGAACCCAGGGATGCAAGTTTACAGATAAGTAAGACGCGAAATCTCCACATAGTAAATATAGTGAACGACAACCCGATCATCCGGGAGGGTGGGCAGAGCAGGGAACGCCAGCCATGGAAATGTCAACCTGCATCAATACATATCCGCGGGTCGGGATGATCGCCAGGCCACGGTACAGTAACGGATATGCGTGTCATATCCATAGCATATGAGTGCGGAACTACACACGGCGCCGGGCGATGCGGCCAACGTAGGTACTGTGTGCAACCGTCGGTGCAAAAGCGGCAATCATACCTGTCAAGTGTACGTCATTATGAGGAACGTAGCTCATTTGGGGTCTAAAACAGTTCATGTTCCTCGCAGTTCCTCAAAGTTCCACATTGAAATAGTCTGTCACACATTCATTGTTAGGAATGTATTTAAATGAAATCCTGGTAAATAGAAATTAATCATAGTAATTCATTAAAGGTTCTTCTTTGTAAGTAAATCAGCATATTTTAACCATCCTATGACCTTCGTAGCTGAAGTTGTTAGTAAGCCATTGGTATGTGTTCCACAGTTTGCCCATCTGTTCCACATTATGAATGTGTGTGTTCCTCATTTTGGAAATGGAAGGTTGAGAGCTATGGCGGCAATATGTGTATGTGTGAGGTGAGGTTGTCGTGTGTTCCGCTGTGTGTGTGTAATGTGTGTGCCACTGTAAAATGTGTATGTAGGTGACATGTCACAGGCGGAGTGTAATAACATGCGATGGCATACAGTACAGGAACCATAGGCGTATGTACAGCAGTACCCACAAAGTAGTACTGACATCTCCTCAGTGGCTAGGCGCGTGGCGACGTAAAATGATGCAAAGCGGAAATGTCCCAGAATGTACCACAGGACCATAGCCAACAGGAGATGCAAAGGACGCATGTACAAACCATGACCGTATGTATGGCGGCCATATGGTAGACTCAACACGATAGGTCGGCAACGTTACACAGCATCAGGCATGTACGGCGAAAATACAAATGTGCTATCCCGGCACCGATCGTGGACACTTACGGTCCCGTAAATACCGCTGTGTGTTCCACGACCGTTAAGTAAGCAAGCGCCACACGAATAGGAGGCTACCGGTAGCATACAGGCCGTCCCAAGTACAGGACCACAATCACCGTAACTATCAGTGACAAAATGCCAATGGATAGTAGGCACGGACGAACATCCGCAGATATATAACCGATGTGAAGGAGGAATACGTGCAGGAAGCACACATGCAGGCGATACCGACACCACATGACATCAACAAAACAAACATTCCCAGAACAACAGACAGGTAACCTGCAGCTCCCCAAGCAGGGATGGAGCACACACACAAGCATATCTTGTATGTATAAATGCAAGACCCACACCCGCACTGGCCACCCACATCCGCAGATATACCCCATCGCACATATCAAAGGGATAACAGCCAAAACCGTAGCAAAATCATACAGGCAGTCAATGACAGCGGCATACCCGCAACAAGCAGCGTGGGTAACACTAGCAGCAGCCGATGCATCCTTGCATCCGTTGTGTACAGGAATATAACAGCTATGTTACACATCTGAATGCACAACGCCATCGACAGATGCCGCCAGGACATGGACACCCACATGTCGAACAGAATACCATACCCAACACACACAATCCACGGCTAACACCACAGCGTAATGTACCTGACACCACACATAGCGTATGCAGTCACACAAACATGATACAATACATACCATCCCCATGAAGGTAGTGCAAATAACCAACGGCCACACGAGGAATGAACCATGGCCTAGTTTTGCGGGTAACGTACGAATGGAGGAGGATCACCAGTGATATGCACATAACTACACACCGAGGAACAGCTATTGGCGTGATGAACCCACATGCCTCAGGTGACCACGAATAAAAGGAAGACTCCCTGGATATTCAAACCGTATGTTCATACCGAACACAAACTGCATTGAAAGCAAGGAGTTAGAGGAGAATATTGAGGAATACAGAAGCAAAGGCCGGAAAGGTATGTCGAACCCACGAGATGTACTGGTGTGTAACGCATGATATGTATGACTAATCTGCACTGTATGTGAACGATGTGTAAGTAAAGATACCTGTCCATCAGGCAGAGAGTGGTGAAAGGTGGTTATGTAATGCTAAGCCGCGGAGCATACCAACGACTGTGGACAACGTGTGCACAGCAGTGGGACAACATGTACACAGCCGTGATAACCCAAGGTCCGCCATAGGGATTCCAAACACAGAACAATGCCACCACCCACGCTGATGCTGTCAGTGGATATCAAACAATGAAGTGCCACAGCAGGGGATAGGACATGTATGTATAGTGTCACAGCACACATGTGCATGGGCATATACCGTCGATGTCATACGGAATGTGCGCACGACGCACGTATCCCTCGCAGTAGGGGTGACTATGTCAATTATGTGTAATGCAAAGCTGTCATGATGGATATGTTCAGAAATCATAGACAGTATCACAGGCATAGCATGCATGATGGAGAGATGGCCTAATGTTATGTACATAAACAGGATATGTATGGCCTGCACATATGGGACAGAGTAGTAGCAGAATAGGTACCCGAAATGGAGGGAACAGCAAGTAACCATGTCCAAACATTCCGTAGCAGGTGCAATGTGTGTAACAATGATGTCCGGCAGGGCCGTGTGTAAACACATGTGCAATGTACACAGTAGTGTCACCCCCCCCATGGTAGTGTCCACTGAATGGCAGAGGTGGATGTCAACTGTATGTCTATACAGTACTTCCGCTGTGGTGGTACCATGGGTCTGTGTCACCCTACCAGCAAGGGAGCTATCACATGACTAGTGACACAGTGTGTCCCTGTGGGATGTGCACAGGACCTATGTCCCACAGCACAGTGTGTGTCCAGTCTGTGGAGGTCACACAGATGCCCAGGCTGAGCAATGTGGCATGTGTGCACACATGCAGGAGTGCTCCTCCCACCCTGCCCACTGCAAACACCATGTAGGAGTACTACATGCATCAGTAATGCGGAGAACATGGCCCATGGCAGAGTAGATGACACCCCTGTGTTACTGGTATGCAGGTGAGTACAGATGTGTTTCATGACTGTCATTTGCATATGTAAACTGTCTGAGCCGGGTAGACATCACGGCATGACTATACTGAGACATGTAAAGTTGTATCCATTGTGTAAGGTCCACCACATATGTGTTATTGTAACACTGCCTGCGTGTACATGTGTGTATGGCATAGGTACAAGGGCACCCAATGTATCAGCTAGACATACGGTCCAGAAATGCGCGGCCCTGCACATGTGTACCCACGCCATAGTGGTATATGGCAACCACAGCACCATGTGGGGCATGTGTGTGTACATCAACCATGTACAATGTGATATGCATGTATAGGGACAGTATCCATGTGATACACACTGCATGACTGTCACTATGCAAAGGTGATGTGTATGCACTATGTGTGATGTAACTGATGCAATGATATCTACATGATATATCTGCCACACTGACACCTGTATGGTTGTTAGCAATATGAGTAGGATGAGCTAGAATGCTGCCAGGTATGTAGATGTGGTATATGTAGGCATGGACAATACTCTGTGACAGCATGTAGTGTATGTAAGCAAATAGTGAGCATGAGGGGCCACATGACTGATGACTGTGCAATGTCACACGCACCTGACTCGTTGTAGTTAGCATGATATGCCTGCACCACTGTGTGACCTGTACAGGAGGCACATGGCGTAACATCCTGAGACATAGGGTACGATGTGATGCTGGATGTGTACATTGGCAATACCATAAAGTGGAATGGCGCTGAAGGGCAAAGAGCGGATAATGTCTGAGTTGATACCCTCTGTACCACACCAACCACCCATGCAATGGTATGACAGGTGGCCAGCATGTGGATGTGGTGTGCTGTGGCACAGAAGCCCAATAAGGGTGCCAGTAAAGGCATGGAGGTCGTCAATGAGTGTGTGAAGCATGTATGTGAGGATGTGGCCCAGTGCCATACTGAATGGCCCAGTCATGGGTGTACAAATGCAGCCCCATACGTGCAATGCAGTACCACCCATGTGTAGTGTGATAGATGTGGTAGTGTGGTGGTCAGGGTACACAACATACATGAATGGGCTAGCAGTCAATGCAGTGTGCTGCTGCAGAGACATGTAACAGCCAGGTTGGTCGGATACAACAACTACGGAGAACGGAGGTGACATTGGGACCGTGTTCTCGGACATAACGTGTGCATGGCAGTACTATGTATGTGTCCACAGGGTTAATACAATGTCCAGCCATGGATTGGAACCCTGTAGTGAGTGAGAGTGTGTATTGTTGGTAGGTACCCCATTGGCAGGCACGATGCCAGCAACATCTGTGTTGGCAATGCCTGCATGAGTGTTGTATGCTGCATTGAATGTGGATGTAGCCAAACAGCAGAGACATACCAGCACACTGCGTGAGGGCCCACACTGCAATGTATGGCAGTCATGTGTAGGTAGCTAGCTGTGGAGTATGTGATGCACCATGAGGACACACCATGACTGTCAAGTGACACACCACACACATGTGAACATAACTACCGTGCAACAGCCTGCACATGTGCCCATACAGCACGTGTGCATGGAACAGGAATACCACTGTGGCATCTGTGAAAAGGCCAGTACCACCATGTCTCTGTGTGGAATAGCATGGTCCCTACCAGTGCGTAAATGTAGCGGAAGTGCACTGTGATATGTGTCGGCATAGTCATGTAGACTGTCCATCGTACGGGGTGCCATGCCATCAACTACCTCTGTCAGTGGATGTCGGTAGTACCGGGTGTAGAGCGTATGTACCATGCATGCTGCGATGGTCGTGTGTCTAGGGTGTGGCTAGCAGGGCTGAGAAGCATGGATGTTCAGCAAACAGAGGGGGGATGTGTGTAGGCATAGCACACAGACACATGGAGGTTTGGTGCATGCCGAGGGTAGTGTAGGTATGGTATGCGTCGTGTAATGTGTCACCCAGCTATGCATACTGCATGGCCAAGCATGTGTGGGTACATGGGAGTCCATACTAGGGACGTGCGTGTTGCTGTCAATACATAGCAGTAGCAACTGTCCTAGGTGCAATGTACAGTATGCCAACACGGCCAGCATGTAACCTGTGGTGTACAGTGTATCCACCGCTATGCGGTCACAATGTGCGAGCGGTCACGAACATGGGTATCTGAACATGGATTACCTATGATGCAATGTCTCTTCCGAATATACAGTATGTGTGTAAATCACTGTGTGGTGTGGGAACCACCCACCCGTGTGTGTTGCAGTCCAGGTATGTGCCTGGGAGGTATGATCTGTGTACAATCTGGACTGGCAGGTGTGCCGTGTAGGGCATGGAGGCAGGTCCCAGGCACTGCAGATAAATGACATGCGTGCCGTACTGTGTGTGCAGTGCTTGTGTACAGCACAGTGGAGGGTGTAAGCATTGTCAAACATCACTGCATGCTGTGCCTACCTGTGACAGCCCTGCTGGAGACAGATATGTGACACTGCTGCACAGGCAGCATAGCATGTGAAGATGTACATGTGGGCTGCACACCTTAGGCAGATGTCCACAGGTCATGTGTGCCACGGTAGTGTGGTTGAACACGACTATCAGACTGGACAAACACCACATGCCTGCATAAGTACAGTATGACCATAGTCAACAGTCCCAGTGACAGAGTAGGCCAATGTACAGTATCCCTGCGTGCAGACCACTGGCTACTGGACACCTGGCTAGACACACACCGGAGGGTTAATTCACCATTGAGCCATCACATGTCCCAGTCCATGTGGGCCGTACAATGTCATCACAGGGTGGTCACAATAGCAGGTGGCAAGGAAGACACGGTGTACCAGGTGATGTGTCATGTGTGCATATGTCGAGTAGCACAGCCGTTCACATGTCTGCAATATACTGGTGCACGATGTATACTGTTACATGATGTATGGAACTGCACTGTCACCCACTACAGGGCCATCTGACACAGGTGTGTTGTGACAGGTGTAACCCATGTTTGCACAGGATACACACCGCTATTGTAGGCAGCCATGCTGGTGGCTACCACTGATATATGCAGTGGTCATACAGACATACCGCACACAGTGTCCATGCAGGAATGTCCATTGTCGTGGACGATGTGCTGCTATGTGAATGTAGGTGTGTGTTGTGAATGTTACACATCCAGATGACACCATCTGGCACAGTCATGGTTGTCAACACCATTACACACATCCGCAGCAGTCAGAACCCAGTCCTGACAATGTGTGTCAGTCACCCTCGTACTGTGTGACATATGTGCACATGGCGGAACACCTCCCACTGTCATCTAAGATGGCTACATGATGGCCGGAATGTGCTGTGGAAATGTACAATGCTGGTAGCCCAATGAAGTACCTGGAATCACACACAGTACGCTATGGCAGCCATGTAAACCATGCACAACAATGACCGCCCAACAGACACAAACAATGCATTGACATGTGGAACATGTGCACATGACAACCCCCAATGAGGTATGTTGCACATATTGATGTACAATTGTCATCTATGGCCATAGCATGGATGCAGATGCACATACCCCACAGGTAGTACCATGTGATGTAGGTAGGGGGGCATTGCTCATTTCCATGTGACAGTAGCTGTACAGACACATGTCCTGCATAGCCGTCATGTAGGGGTAGCTGTGGCATGTGACCGCTGGACATGCCCGTACAATTGACCGTGTCCCACAGGAGATGTGTTATGTGTGTACCACATGTGATGTGCTGACAACAAGCTGTGACGTGTACGGCTGCCGGTGTACCTGTGTGACATTGTCTGTGATGGGTGCAAAGGCATATAGTATCGTATTGCATGCCCACAAGCCCCACATAGGTGCATAGCCTGAACATACAATACAAGGAGTGTGTGGGATGATAGCAACCCACAGGAGGAGATAGGTATGGACGGCAGCCCACAACCACATGTGTGTGTACGGTGTTCATGTCCACGACACATGAGCATCTGAGAGGCTAGTGTTACAGCTGTACAGGGTTGCATGCATATATGTTCAGCAACATCCCTGTGTGTCCCACCACTGGCCCGTGGACCGATGGACACCAACCAAATGTGCAGATATGAGATGTGCACAGCACATCACAGATGCCTACTGTAGAACAGGCTTACCGTGTAGACATGTGCACAGTAGGTCTGCGCCAGCTGCAGTCAAACATGTTATGTGCTGAACCACACCAATAGTCCAGGCCATGCCACAGATGGATGTGCATGCATCTGTGTATGTATGGCAGTGAATGTCTCCAGCATAGCAATATAGCTGTGTCACCGTTGTGAACAACAATATGAATGGGTTGTATGTGTGAGGGGTGCGTCATACGTGTATGGTCAGATCGACAATACCATCAGTGACCCTGCTATGTGAACATCCCTGTCCCCATACATGGATACCTATGCTGTGCCCAACACCACATTCACAGAGGGAGGGATGGCGGTGTGTAGTGCAGCAGCAGACATGGGGGTGGCAGCAGGCACTGGATGTACACATATGTGGTACCCACATCAGTGCAGGCAACCATCCATGTGCACGGGATAGCGGTGTGTGTCCACATACAGCACTGTGTTGATCAATATCCCAGCACATAGCACCTGCCAGGGTTACAGTGTATGCATGGATGTCTGATACCTGCATGCACCAGACACACCCTCAGCAAGCAGCGTGCAGCATACCTCACTTGAGGCCAGTGTCCACGCCATGGTGATAGACATGTTGAATGTCCATATACACATAGCAATGACATATGGAATGGACAGCCACCCTGCCAATATCATCAACCCCCAGGTGGATCACAACCCAGTGCCATGTATGTGGCATACCCTGCCATACCATGCAGACCTGCCCAGCAAGGCTGCATGAGCTATCACAGTCCTACATGGTGCAATGGACAAAAGGCACTCTCACTATCAACCATACACAGCAGTAATGTGGCGGTGATGCACCCTGTGGTGTTACAGGTGCTGTGTGATGCTCTGGACAATGTGTGTGTGTACATGCTATGCATGGCCTTTCCTGCTAATGTGTCATGGTTACACATTGCCCTATGTCTATCACATGTGCAACACAGGTGAGCTGTGGCAAGTTGTCCAACACCCGTACAGTGCTGTGTGGATGTACATGGCACAACACATGCATGTGCAGGTGTCCATGTGTATGTGTACAGTGCCACTGCTGACGTTCACAATGGCTACAGACGTGATGTGTACTGACATATACACAGCGTCCAGGTGAACAGTAGCATCGACGTCACATGGGGACCTATGCCAAGTGATATGGACACAGGTGCAGCCAGGTATACATGTCCACAGCAGGCTAACATCTACATGGTGCATGTACAGTGTGATGGGGTGGCACACAACTATGATGTGACACCCACTGCTCAATGGTGTGAAGCCAACACATCGGCTGTGTCACTGCCACGATGCCTTCACAGATTACTGTGCAGATGTCGTACTTGTCATAGCAATGTATTTCCAACAGTATGCCAGCACAGCAGTGTAAATGTGACCTGCCACCATCATTATGTCTTACAGATAATGCCACGTTCCCGGCTTCCCGCTTTCAGTCGACAGGAGGAGGAGGTGATCATCCCATACCTCCATACTAATCATGACCTCTTATTCAGTCATGTGCCACAGCAGGCACAGGAACGACAGGAGATGTGGGAGGAGATGTGCAGGAGGGTGAACAGCCTGGGCGGATACAACCGCACTTATCAGCAGATCCGCAGGCACTGCACAGACCTGATCCGGCATGCAAGACAGCGTGCCGCTGCAATCGCCAGACAACAACGTGGGACAGGTGGTGGGCCACCAACCCAGCCCCCACTCACAGCCACGGAGGAGCTCCTGGCCAGTCTGGGGACACCCACGGAACAACATGCAGAAACCCATGCGTCCATCGTGGAGGTGGGTGTCTCCCGAACTATGAGCTTGGAGCTGCATGGTAAGTCAGTGTTGCATGTCTGTATGATAAGTGACGTGGGGGTGGGTGTCATACTACAACACATAATATAGCAATACATGCCAGGTATATGGCCACACAAGATGCATACTACAGTATGCTATGTTGTGTTAGCAGACATGTGCATAGCACATGCTAACTCACAGATGCATGATGTGACATGCACAGTGCTGTCCGTGGCGATAGTAATGGATAATGTGTATACCTTTGTGTCATCCCTTTACAGGTACGTCTGGCGTGTCGCAAACACAAGGGTCTGTTGCAGGTAAGTCTGTTGCTAGTCAAAGACATGATATGGTGTATTGATATTCCACATGTGTCCAGGCATGACATGCACACCCGTGTGTGCCCCAGTCACGGTATACAGGTTGCACCACCCGACACACACACCACCCATGTACAGTAGATACAACCGTTAGCGTAGAGTGGCATGACACCACACGACCTATTGGTGTGTTACGTGCATTCAGCTATGCATACAATGGTGTAGGTGTTCCACAATGGCTGCATGTGTAGTATGCATCGGTATGCCTCTGCAGTATGCACACAGTACCACATAGTGAGCTGTGATCGTGCCACAGCACAGGTGTTACCAATGTGAGCTATGCCCCTGCATCGGGTGCACACGTTGTGACATGGCACATGCCATGTCCCATGCACGTGGATGTCTGGCTGCAACATTTTCACACCATTACATGACCTATGCACGACATAGCAGACATCCACACTGTCTGCATATCCGTAGGGAATGTGACACCTTACACTAGTATGGTTGTATGTCACATGGGCCACCACAGGGCCGTGTGCCCGATGTCCACCACACACAATTGTCAATGACCCAGACAGACAAGGCCATGGTTGATACCTACAGGCATGTTGCCACACAGTACATCCACAGTGGGTAGTCACCGTTGCACCCTGTACACACATAGTGGGCTCATCACTGTAGTGGACCCCCTGGACATCTGATGTAGTACACCAGTGACATGGAATGCCTTTCCACAGCTACTACAGGTGCCTTCAATGTCCACCATATACGTGCTGCTGAGCAGCTGAACTGACTTACAGACATGGCAATGTAACTCGTCCAGGTCACGCATTGCACAGAAACATAACTGTGTCCTGCTACTGTGCAGTGGCACAGTGCCCGCACTCCACACTGTACAGCTATGTACACAGCTCACACCAACCGCACCTGCACAGACATCCCTGTTACCCATACATTGTATCTGTAGACTGTACACATAACACTGCACCGTGACAGCCGTTGTGATGTGGTGCATGCGGTGGGACACCATCATCACATGTCCACATGATATCACACATGTTTGTGGTGTACATGACATAGTGTTGGCAGCCATGTGTACTGTCAACTCGCCCGTGGCCACACGGTGTATCACGGTGATGCATGCAAACTACCATGAATGTGTGTACTGCATGCCTACTAAAAGACACCTGCCTGTTGTACTGTTCCCACCAGGGCAGTGTGCATACTGCCACTATGAATGTCTGGTCTACATTCACTGGTCTGTGGTGTGTGAATGCTGCATGCCACCTGCATTATCACATGCATGATGTGTGTGTGTGTGTGTGTGTGTGTGTGTGTGTGTGTGTGTGTGTGTGTGTGTCTGTATTGTAACCGATGGTATGTCTTTGTATTGACAGGTGCTGTAGGTGAGTTCCCCTTCTGCGGTCCATCTGATGCTAGTGTCCCCACAGATACTAGTGGTGATGACCATGTGCATGAGGCACAGGCAGGGTCGTCACAGGCAGAGACTGTGCCATTGGAGAACATCACACGTATGTCCCCTTCATCCCTGCACACAGTTCAGATGCCGACACATACCCCAACACCGTTGCCCATAGATGACGGTCAGTCAGCGTCTGTTGGCACCGAGCAGGGATGTGTGGTGGCTGCAGAAGGTGTGGGTACACACAATGTTGCCAGTGTAATGACTGGTGCAGTGCCACGCAGGCATGTGGCAGGTGCTGCTCGTAAGGGGAGCACCGCTAGACATACACCTGGCGTACAGGGTGCAGCAGCTGGTATAACCAGACGCATGTTCCAGACTGTAATGGCGGCGCAGGCACGTGCCGAATGGCAGAACCAGCAAGGGCAGAGGCTGCAGAGGTCTGCAATCCGTTCCTTGAATGACAACATCCAGGCATTGGCGAATGCCCAACAGCATCTTGCCGATGTTCTGGATAGGAGATTGGGTGAGATGGCTTGGTATCCTCGACCGAGGCATGGCCATCCTTGAGCGTGGGCTGTCCGTGCAGGAACACCAGGTAGGGGTGAGGCATAGGGCACGTGGGCCAGCAACACCACCTGGTGCAGGTCGGCGTGTGCGTGCCACCTCCCATGCCCACCCACACAGCGCTGGTAGCAGCAGCAGTGCAGCTGCTACTACACCAACCACACCAGGACAGAGCAGGCCACGTGGACGTGGCCCTGGACGGCCCCGGCGTGGGCACGTTTCCAGCGGACATGTGACATCGGAGAGTGGACAGTCCGTACCTCCACCCGGTTGTGCCCGTGCGACCCCAGGCAGGCATGGGTCACGTCGCCGCAGGCGGACACAGTGAGCCGTAACACCTGCACTGTACAGTCTGGGGCTGCCAAGCATACCCCGTGTAGGCATCACAGATGACTGAACTGTGTACACACAAACCCACACACAGCAAACATGACTGTAGGGCTCCACCACACCCACATGCAATCTACACAGTCATGCCCAGTCAATGCACAGGCCCTTACACACACACATGATGTCATCCATTGGTACAGCCCATGCCTGTGGCACACATATCACCCTGTGCATATGATGAAGTCTCTGCCGCATAACTGTGAGCTACACCATCAGTGCACGGTTATGCAAACATATTCTGATGCACAGGGTGGACAAGATAGTGAGAGGTGTAGGTGATACCTGTGTCCGCATAGTATGTGATGTGTATGTTGTGGTGTGTGTGTATGGCTGGTGACAGGTGTGTATGTGATGTGGGTTGTGCACTGACATCATGCAGCAGACATACCACGCAGGACAGGTGCAGCATGCATTGATCTGTGTACACAGTATGCGTAGTGGTTACATGTTTAGCACCATGTTGGTTCGGTTAACCCGTATGACAATGATGGTGTACTTGCATGTGCCTACTGGGAGCACTGTAATTAGTTCCCCACGTGTAGTCGTGGGGTACCCACAGGCATGTCTGGCAGCATCAGCATAGCACAGGTACCCGCAACCGGCATGGACCCCTACATAGGTACATAGGCGCACATGTACATAACAGGGTATGTGCCATATGACATGTGTGGACCTAGCATGACTGTGTGTGGCTGCTAACACCCCTCAGGATGGGGATGCCACATCCATCAGTCCCCAGTCCCTCATCCAGCACTGACACACAGATGATGCCTGGCGCATAACTATATTCACACATCCACACGTCATTATTACTCCTGCACGAAGGCAGTCAGGGCCGTTCCTTCACATGGGCTGGCACTCCTCTACGTGTTGTAGGGGGTCTCCGTCCATTGACCCTGTTCCCCCAGCACGTCCCACTCATCTTTGTGGTGATGTGTCTGACAGTCGCTTCTGTGCCCGTGTTTGCCTGGAGCCTATGAAGTGGAATATGCCCATGTCACCCAGGTCAGACATAGCCGTGTATGCCAGGCACAGATCACCACAGAGCAGATGTGCTGGGAAGGTTTACAGCCGGAGTCCCCTTGGTCGTGCAGCTTGTGACACATGTCCTAGCACCGTCATCCCCGCCTTGTGTAACATTTGCGGTCCTTCCAAGTGCTGCAGGCGTCAGGTTAGCTACAGGCCAGATGTGCCATTGTACGCAGTCATTGCTCAGGTGTGTGATGTGTACAGGGGTACAATGAACACCCCTGATGTGGATGCGATCCTTTCCAGACCAGGAGGCCACAGTGGAATGTCTTCACACCCACATTGCCATTGTGTGTGTTGACAGAGGTTACCGACAGGTGTGGTAGCCATTTCCATGAACATGTCCACCATCTTGAATGGCTTACCACCTACATGTGACATTGGGCCGAACATGTCCTTCACACTGGGTAGGTCTGCACCTTCTCTGGCATGTAGTAGCAGGCCATGGCTCTGGCACCAGTTATCCATGTCTATGACGCCCTAGGTGGATGTCCGTGTCACATGGGGTGTTGGGTATGGTGGCCGGTGTGTAGTCATCTGCATACCTTGTCTGCCACAATCCCCCTATGATTGCATGCACATTGGAAGGTCGAATGCCGTATGGCAGGGGGCCCAGGACTGAGCCCTGTGGGCCCCCACCGGAGACCAGGTATGAGTGTGACAAGGCACCAGGAACACCAACCCTGTGTGGTGTGACCTCCAACCTTTCTGAGAAGCATCGGGTGACATATGTCCCCACATGTATGCTGGTGAGCCTTTCCATGAGTCCCATGTGGAGTGTGCTCTGAATGCTCCCACCAGGTCATGGTACTGTGTGCAAACCCGCGTATCCCCATCAATGACCTTGGTGACCACTCCAGACAGGACGAGCAGGTTCGGGAGGCAGGATCCACCCTTGACTATGTCGTTGTGGGTATGTTCCGGTATTGGCTGTACACCACTGTCTGTATCCATGGGCACCTGTATGGACCTCCCCACAGCTTTGCAGACAAGGCTTGTCAAGCTGATAGGGTGTGGCTGTCTACAGTCCATAAGAGCACTACCCTGGCATAGTGGGACCACAGATGCCATATGCCATCCATCGGGGACATAGCCCATAGTAAGGCTAACATGACACAGTTGCCGCATGTGTGGGCCGAGGGCCTCAATGAGGATGGGTAGCACACAGCCAGGGACACCATCAGTGCCCATTGGTGCTGTGTCAACCGCCATAGAGATATGGGATCACTCCAGGCCATATGAGATGTTTCGGAGGCTACACTCTGGTGGGATGGATATGTCCCCTCTTGGGGGGGGGGTGGATGTATGCATGGAACATGTCCGCTTGTTTGCAGACAATGTCTGTGGGTGCAGTGACCGTTGTACCATTCTGGACCATTTTGCGCCATGTCTGTGTGGCCCCAACCATGTCCTTACCACAGTTAGGGAAGGCCCTATGGTTGTCTCATGTGCCCTCTGCAGTACCACTCCCTAGCGGCCGTGGAAGATTGTATGTGTGGCCGTATGGTGACGCCTTGTATGAATGGGAGATGGTTTCCTGGTACTGACATTGCTCTGTCATGTATTAGCTCCAACTGTTGATGTACAGCTTGTCAGTGGCTGGGGTCCACCACACCATGTGCCTACCTGTGGTGGACAAGGTCCTGATGTTATCATGTTTGCCTGTTGCAGACATGCATGTGGGTGCTCAGAGAAGGCATTCGTTAGGCGGTTGGCAGTCTGGCCTGTGTTCAACACTGGCATGGAGGACTTGTAGGGTACCACACCAGTCATATGATGTGTGTGGTTTGTTGTGGAGAGGTCATCACTTAGGTCCCCCATGCCGGTGTTGGGTGCAGGATGTGGATGACCAGTGGATCCACTATATGGTCTGGCATCACCATTGAGGGCTGTACATCCTGTGTGGGACATATCCTCACCATGTGTGATGGGCAGAACTGTCAGACATCCCCCCCTAGTGTGTATGGTGCATGGCTGTTTAACAGTGGCCAGGTGTGAGAACACCTGGGACCGGTGGCGTAGTGTGTTGTGCCATGGGTAATGTTCCCAGTCTATGTATGGGTGGTTCATGTCACCCAATACGGTGCTGTTGTGAGAGCATGCACACTCACCAGTGTCCTCAGGACGTCTGTGCAGGTATCCTGTGTTTGGGAGGGTTGTCTGTAGCATGCAACAAACTGTAGGCCAGTTCTACACATGGTTAATTGCACCTAGATATTCCCCGCTGCAACGGCCATGTCTGTGGCATGGCCGGGTTGCTGTTGTGTGGCTGGACACACACGACGGTCCACATTCCGCCACCCATGCCGTCGCACCATGTGTATGCATGTCTGCTCTGTGCCGAGTATAAGTGTCTGAGCATGCCCAGTAGCCAGCTGTGTAGATAGACACACAGCACAGTGCACACCGCGCCCGACTGCAGTTATACCCCGGGTGCATGCCTGTATCCCCTTCGCAACAGCCACGTCTGTGGCATGGCCAGGTTGCTGTTGTGTGGCTGGACACACACGACGGTCCACATTCCGCCACCCATGCCGTCGCATCATGTGCATGCATGTCTGCTCTGTGCCAAGTCTAAGTGTCTGAGCATGCCCAGTAGGCAGTGATGTACTGATCAGTAGTTACTTGGTATTCCCGACTGCAGCACTAACGTGTTACTGTACGGCGACCTTGGGATGGTAACAGGCTGCGTGACTGCGCACTCTGACATATTTCCCGATCGGGCGATTGCCTCTGCAAATGATCCCACCCGTGGGGTATGCCTCCTGACAGCGCCTGCTCAGTAAACTCGGTAGCGTTCTGTAAATGCTTCATACTGTAATGAGTTCATGTAGATAGGCGAGGTTCGTCTCCCGTCCCTTCCGTGTGTGTGTGTGTGTGTGTGTGTGTGTGTGTGTGTGTTTCCAGCTGTCTCTGCGAATGAACATGCTTTTAGATGCTTCGCAACACATACCTTGGCTATTGCCAACTATTGTCTTCTTGGTTGATGTCACCAGCCTACAAGTATGCCTCTGACAGCGCTCTGCTCAGTAAACTTCGGTAGCGTTCTGTAAATGCTTCATACTGTAGTGAGTTCATGTAGATAGGCGAGGTTCGCCTCCGTCCCTTCCGTGTGTGTGTGTGTGTGTGTGTGTTTCCAGCTGTCTCTGCGAATGAACATGCTTTTAGACGCTTCGCAACACATACCTTGGCTATTGCCAACTATTGTCTTGCGGGTGATGTCACCAGCCTACAAGTATGCCTCTGACAGCGCTCTGCTCAGTAAACTCGGTAGCGTTCTGTAAATGCTTCATACTGTAGTGAGTTCATGTAGATAGGCGTAGGTTCATCTCCCGTCCCTTCCGTGTGTGTGTGTGTGTGTGTGTGTGTGTGTGTGTGTGTGTGTGTGTGTGTGTGTGTGTGTGTGTGTGTGTGTGTGTTTCCAGCTGTCTCTGTGAATGAACATGCTTTTAGACGCTTCGCAACACATACCTTGGCTATTGCCAACTATTGTCTTGCGGGTGATGTCACCAGCCTACAAGTATGCCTCTGACAGCTCTGCTCAGTAAACTCGGTAGCGCGTTCTGTAAATGCTTCATACTGTAGTGAGTTCATGTAGATAGGCCTAGGTTCGTCTCCCGTCCCTTCCGTGTGTGTGTGTGTGTGTGTGTTTCCAGCTGTCTCTGTGAATGAACATGCTTTTAGACGCTTCGCAACACATACCTTGGCTATTGCCAACTATTGTCTTGCGGGTGATGTCACCAGCCTACAAGTATGCCTCTGACAGCGCTCTGCTCAGTAAACTCGGTAGCACGTTCTGTAAATGCTTCATACTGTAGTGAGTTCATGTAGATAGGCCTAGGTTCGTCTCCTGTCCCTTCCGTGTGTGTGTGTGTGTGTGTGTGTGTGTGTGTTTCTAGCTGCCTCTGCAAATGAACATGCTTTCAGACGCTTCGCAACACATACCTTGGCTATTGCCAACTATTGTCTTGCGGGTGATGTCACCAGACTACAAGTATGCCTCTGACAGCGCTCTGCTCAGTAAACTCGGTAGCACGTTCTGTAAATGCTTCATACTGTAGTGAGTTCATGTAGATAGGCCTAGGTTCGTCTCCCGTCCCTTCCGTGTGTGTGTGTTTCCAGCTGCCTCTGCGAATGAACATGCTTTTAGACGCTTCGCAACACATACCTTGGCTATTGCCAACTATTGTCTTGCGGGTGATGTCACCAGCCTACAAGTATGCCTCTGACAGCACTCTGCTCAGTAAACTCGGTAGCGCATTCTGTAAATGCTTCATACTGTAGTGAGTTCATGTAGATAGGCCTAGGTTCGTCTCCCGTCCCTTCCGTGTGTGTGTGTGTGTGTGTGTGTGTGTTTCCAGCTGCCTCTGCGAATGAACATGCTTTTAGACGCTTCGCAACACATACCTTGGCTATTGCCAACTATTGTCTTGCGGGTGATGTCACCAGACTACAAGTATGCCTCTGATAGCGCTCTGCTCAGTAAACTCGGTAGCGCGTTCTGTAAATGCTTCATACTGTAGTGAGTTCATGTAGATAGGCCTAGGTTCATCTCCCGTCCCTTCCGTGTGTGTGTTTCCAGCTGCCTCTGCGAATGAACATGCTTTTAGACGCTTCGCAACACATACCTTGGCTATTGCCAGCTATTGTCTTGCGGGTGATGTCACCAGCCTACAAGTATGCCTCTGACAGCACTTTGCTCAGTAAACTCGGTAGCGCGTTCTGTAAATGCTTCATACTGTAGTGAGTTCATGTAGATTGGTGTAGGTTCGTCTCCCGTCCCTTCCATGTGTGTGTGTGTTTCCGTTGCTTTCACAACTTCTTCGGAAAAAGCAAATTCTTAAACTGTTCACAATCAACAATGTGAGATTTAAGAACTCGTTAAGACTCACATTGTTGATTGTGAACATTTTTAGACTTTGCTTTTTTCTTCAGAAGTTGTGGAAACAACGAAAACGTTGCATGTTTTAATAAACTGTTTAAATGTTAAGAAGACTTGTGTTGTGTCGAACTACGGGGACTATTCTTGCCGCAGGTTGCTGGTTTGTTTGTTTTTCATAGTACAATATCATGTAATACGTGTGTTCATAGGATGCTTTCTGAGATGTTGACGTGTGTGTTTCGTTAGCAGTGCGTCTGTGCTTTCTATGCTGTGGCTACATGTTCATTGTTCGCATAGAAAGTGACAAATGGAAGTGTAAGGGTGGATATTTAAAGCCTGGATGCTTCCATGTTATGTGTAAGTCTCACGGGGCCTACGGGTGATAGCGCATACATGTCTATGAAGAACCTTTGGATACCATATGCGACCTGTCGTGGACGAAATGTTTCAGTTGACTGTTCCATCTACCTATGTGTGACATGGTTTGTGGCCATAGGGTGCCAGCAAGTCTTTCCTGTTCATTGGGTGTTTGCCATGGTCAATTGACATCAATCCTATTAATTCACTGAAGGATGTCATTCATTGGTGGGAACACCATAGTTTGACCATCATATGTCTTTCCCAGCCGACGTTGATATTGTGCCATTGGTATGTTTACACAGGTCACCCATCTGTTCCACTGTATGGAAGCGTGTGATCCCCATTTATGTGCTGGCAGATTGAGTGCTGTGTACGCTGGTATCTGCCCAGCGGTCTGGCTTTGTATGGGGAGTGTCTACTGTAGTCTCTATCTGTATTTCCTGGGTTATGCCTTGCAACACCTGTGGGATTCCCCCAGGTTTGCAGCTATGGGTGCCATCTTGGCCGTACGTTTGTCCATCCATGGGAACTGCCTACTGGACACTAGTATAGGGCTGTACACATTTCACAGCTGCATTCTGCATTTCCGGTGGATGATCGGCATTATTAGTGCGGAGTAACGCATATGCCATGGCCACGTCCCGCACACGGGGCGGGACAACGAATCATCTGCCAATCCACACCGAGACCCGTTTTTGCATACCCACGATCCCATGTCTGCAACCCTCGACAGTACCCATGGCACACCCTTCATGTGTGCGGAAATGGGATGTGAACGCACGTGTATGGACGCAGCAACCTGGGGAGTCCTATTCATATGTCCTGCATTTCATGGACGGTTGTCATCACCCTTGAAGACGCTTGTGGTGCATATATCTACCTGTGCCGTAGTCACGGCTGTCACCTCTTCTGGGTCACACGATCGCAGCCTGTTGCCAACACTTAAGGAGAAATTTCTGGGTCCTGCAATGGACACCGATGTGCATATGTAAAGTGTAGAACATGTTGGACTGTGTCCATTCGGCCAGTGGGTTTGACTGCCGCCGTATGTTCCCAGTCCCGGATGTCTGTTTGCCTACCCATATTATGTAGTGCTACGGAACCCGTGTCCTTCCACAATTAACCCATATGGTGTTACTGTAGTACTGCAGGTTGGCAACTGCTTTAAGTAATCCTCAGAGGTACCATTGTGAACTATCCGCCACTGTATTGTCATTATCACACAGCCGGTACATGTAGAACCTATTTATTCATGAAAGGATGTTATTTATGTGGGAACGCCATAGTTTAACCATAGTATGACCTTCCTAGTTGACGTTGTTGGTGTGCCATTAATATGTGTTCCACAGGTCGCCCGTATGTTCCGCGGAGTGGAAGCGGGTGTTCCCCACATACTTGCTAGCACCTTGGCTGCTGTGTACGCCGGGATTCGCACGGCAGGATAGATGTCTATGGGGTGTGTCTACTGTTGTTTCCATCTGTATTTCCTGTGTTATGCCTTACTACGGCTGTGTGATTCCACCAGGTTTGCTATTATGGGTGCCATCTTGTCCGTACATTTGTCCATCCTTGGGAAATGCCTACTGGACACTGGTGTAGGGCTGTACCCATTTCACAGCTGCATGTAGCATTCTCCGGTGGATGATTGTCAGTATTGGTGGGTGGTAAGGCATGTTCTGTACCCACATCCCTCCCACGGGGTGGGACAATGGATCATCTGCCAATCATCTCCAACACCCATTTCTGCATACCCACTATCCCATGGCTGCAACCCTCGACAGTACCCACAGCAAATCCTCCATGTGTGCTGGAATGGGATGTGGACGCACATCTGTGGACTCGACAATCTGTGGATTCCTGTGCATATGTCCCGCATTTCATGGACAGTTGTCATCAACCTTGAACACGCTGGTGGGGCATATATGTAGCTGTGCCGTAGTCACGGCTGTAGTTCATCTTGGTCTTCCACTCGCACCCGGTTGGCGTTGCAACAGGGCAAATTTTTGGGTCCTACAATGGACACAAATGTGCATATGTAAAATGTAGAACATGTTGGACTGTGTCCATCTGGCCAGTGGTTGTGACCGCTGCTGTATGTTCCCCAATCGCGGATGTGTGTTTGACTACACATATTATGTTGTGCTACGAAACCCATGTTCTACTACGATTAACCCAAATGGTATTGATGTAATGCTGCAGGTTGGCAACTGCTTTAAGTAATCCTCAGAAGGCCCAGTAGGACATATACGCCACTGTATTGTCAATATAAAACAGCCAGAACATGCATACCCTATTTATTCATTGAAGGATGTTCATTATATGTGGGAACGCTAGTGTTGAAACATCGTATGACCTTCCTAGTTGAGGTTGTTAGTGTGCCATTAGTATGTGTTCCACAGGTCGCCCATTTGTTCCGCAGTATGGAAGCGAGTGATCCTCATGTTGTTGCTGGCAGATCGAGTGCTGTGTACGCCGGTATTCGCACGGTGGTCTGACTTAGTATGGGGAGTGTCTACTGTAGTCCCTATCTGTATTTCCTGTGTTATGCCTTACCGCAGCTGTGTAATTCCACCAGGTTTCCAGTTATAGGTGCCATCTTGGTCATACACTTGTCCATCCATGGGAATTGCCTACTGGACACTGATATAGGGCTGAACACATTTCACACCTGCTTTTAGCATTACCCAGTGGATGCTTTGCATCCTTAGTGGGGACTAAGGCACGTGCTATACCCACAGCCCTCCCACGGGGCGGGACAATGGATTATCTGCCAAACAACACCGAGCCCCATTTTTGCATACCCAGGATCCCATGGCTGCAACCCCCCACGGTACCCATTACACACCCTTCATGTGTGCGGGACTGGGATGTGGACGCACTTCTATGGACACGACAATCTGGGGATTTCTGTTCATATGTCCTGCATTTCATGGACAGTTATCATCAGCCTTAAACACGCTGGTGGTGCATATGTCTAGCTGTGCCATAGTCACGGCTGTCACTCTGTCTGAGTCGATCACAGCTGGTCGACGGTGCGAACGGAACAATTTTTGGAGTCCTACAATGGACACCGATGTGCATATGTAAAGTGTAGAACGTGTTGGACTGTCACCATCTGGCCAGTGGTTTTGACTGCCGCTGTATGTTCCCCAATCGCGGATGTCTGCTTGACTACCCATATTATGTATTACTTGGCCTATCTATATCCACGTGCCAGTAAGCGGAAATACAGCAAACCTTGCGTCCTGCCCATCTGCATAAAAGACATTATTGAACATATATCGGCCAAAACAGACAATGACAAAAACGATACACTCCACAGTCAAAAGATACTGAGCTCTTTCACCTACTAACATGGGGCATCGTCGGAGTACGAAATACATTACATACACGTCCCTTATACACTTCCTTCAGAGTCAGTTTAAAGTCAATTAATCAATAAACCTGCTCATAGTTAAGTGGACAGTGCTCCAAGTCTTGATGATAACGTGACATATACAAATCAGTGTTGCATACATTACTTAATGGAAACAATAATATGACAACAATGTGTTAATATAAATACAATATTGGTCAATACAATCAGTATATTGAAACATAGTTGACAATTGTTGTGAGTAAACCTTAGAATGTAGTGTGTTGATCAGGATATTTTATATCAATGTGTATAATTGTAGCATTACGACTCCAAAGCATGGAATCAATAAGTACAATTTAAGCATAGATTTTACAATTATGACTGTAAATGAGTGGAGGACACATCCTTATTT
>NC_056726.1:347915383-348055383 GCF_019279795.1 Protopterus annectens
CGGGCTTCCCCCCACTGGTTACTGCCAGGGTCAGGGTTCAATCACACTGCAGCTACACTACAGGCAATTACATGCATGATAAGCTCTACTGCCATATTGTAAGATAGAATAATATGCATTATACACTATTTGCTTCTAAAGTAGCACGTCATATATATGTTTAAATATGTATTTTGCTAACATTCTCCCTCCTTTGATTGCTTCTATTCTATCCAGAAACATATACAACATTATTTCATTCCCTAGCCTCTTCCTCTCTGGAACGTTTAACTAGGCAAGTAATTTGTTGTACATTTCAAGATGGATTGCATTCTGTATTAACAAATACCACTACAGGTCTTGATACATAGTCTCGGGTACAGATACGTCGACAGAGTCCCTGACTGATACTTACATGCAAAGTATCCCGCAATAGACACATGCTCCCAATATGAGCAGAACAACACAAATGGCAATCATGATATTCAGTATGACTGAACCCCATCCACCAAATGGTTTGTGGAAATGGTTCGTCAGTGGGTTTGGGCCTGGTTCCGCCATGGATGACACCTGCTGTATTACCTCTAGGTGGGCGTTGATTCTGGTCTTTTTATGTGGTACTTGGACACAGCGATCTTCTTTAATAAGCGCGCACGTACCAATTCTCGCCAGGGAGCAGTCGTTGCCTATTACATTTTGTGACACAACAGTTCTCATTGCATCCAGTTCATCAGTCACAAGTTCAAGAGCGGAAAGTCACATTCATCATTCCTCCGACAGGTTTTGACAACTTCCTCTGTTCCCTGATTGATTTCACTACTCCACAAGCTGGGAGTGTTCCAGCCCAGGTTATGACGCTGTCACTCAAGTCCATATGAATCGATATTCCTTTATCTCTTGCAGAAGACTGGAATGTCAGAACAGCTTCCATTTCACCCACTGGATTAGTAGGTTTCTCGACTGTGTTCCCAGTTCTTCGAGCTATATGTGTTATAGTTCGTTTGCATCCAGAGGCAATTGTGCAGTATGTCATGTGACTGGAGCCAGATAACCCAAATAACAACTGCTGGACCAATTCTCAGGTAACCATTGATATGCTTTTTTCCCACAAACAACATAACAATATTCTACTTTACTACTGATGCGGGTTACCTCTGCATGTAACATCTTCCTGTCTATAACAGAGGACTGTTTATACAATTCAGGATGTTTCTGCACATCCTTCCATGTTGTTCTCATGAAGCTTCAATACAGATAATGAATGGTGCTACAAGTAGTACTGTGATCTTTGGCTGTTATATGACATTTGTAAGACACAGTTATGTTACAAATACTCCCACCAACTTGAACTGTATCATGTTTATGACAACATACAATTACTTTTGTGTAACAGGTAAGTACAGTGCCACTTTGTCCTGTGATCTCACAGAACCTGTATCAAAGTGTAAATATTCACAAGTCTCAATGTATCCCCAAGGGGACACCATACATCGGAAGTCCTCCATATGATGTAGGTATGGCAGTACAAACACAGCAATATAAAATGTTCATAGTCTGTACATGCACACGCGTCATGCCTAGGTATTTGTTGAAGTGTGGAAGACACTCTGTGGCCAGTTCGTCACGTATCACTATTTGTATCCGTGTAGTTATATGCAGGTAAGGTCCCAGCAAATGTAAAGTAAACACAAAAATGGTTAATAGGTGTATAATCATTAGGACAGTAAACCAAATGTCTTTGGGGTTGCTTTGTATTGTTATACAGTCTTGCCTGGGTGATTCAGGCTCTATGGTATATCAGCTACAAGATGTAAATCAGACTTGATATCCTTTACCGGTTTGAAAACTGTGAGGTGGACCCAGGACGACCTCTCTGCAAACTTTACTGCAGTAGGCGTTGCCAACAGTACCTGGTACAGACCTTCACACTTTCCACTTGCCAATTATCTTCTTTGGATAACAGTGACATACATACAGGATACTGGTGTCAGCTATGCGTCCGGCTTCGCTTGCTCTTTATCTGTAAAAGACTTTAACTGCAAAACAGTGTTATTGGTTAACAATCCTCTCATGTCACCTGCTAATGAGCCATCGACCTCCGGCTCTGCAGGCATGGCAGCTTTCCACTCTGGCACATGATATGCCATTCCACATACTACTTGCCAGTGGGTGCAACACTTTACATTTGGAACTGTTGTCATGCTCAGCAATGCTAGAGGTAGACAGCAAATGTAACTCGTCTGGGTGTCACCCACCAACCTCCTCTACTTATTTCTCGGGATCCCATTGTACCGCGCCAGCAGTCATGCTGACTGTGGGTTGTACATGCAATTTACATTCCTGGAAATACAAAATAATCCCCCAGGTTGCGTGATTGTCTGGTTCACTAAATGTGTTCTATTGTCACTGTAGCTTCTTTACAGTATGCCAGATCTAGGGATACTTTATTTTACTGGCACCTTTGCCACTGCTGCTGCATCCGGATTCATGGTTGGGAATGCTTCTACCCATTTTGATTATATATATGTGTAATCACTAAACAGTATTACTTCCCTTCACATTTATTCAGATGTATGAACTCCATACAAATAGTACGTAACGGTTATGGTGGTGTAGGTAAACTCACTACCTTCGGCTTAAATGCTCCCTGTGCATGATATCTACTGCAAATGTGACACGCTGCTCATGATGTTTGTATGTGGTTCCTAATTCCGTATGTTAGGGGTATTCTGTTAACCAAATGTACCATCCCCCCTGTTGAGACATGTCTCTACCCATGGCTCCACAAAGCCGCATATCTGAATACATTAGACGTTAATATTGGCTTTCTCACTGTGGATATGTGCAGTCCGTCTTCAAGGATTGCTCCTCGTCATACCCACGTCGGCTTTTCTGCTTTCGTAGTTGATGTTTGCATTGTTTGTAACATTTCTACGTGTAAAATGTCTGAGGATTGTCATTCCTCATTCAAACAAACACTTTCCAACTGTGAGGCTGCTTGTTTTGCAGCTGCATGAGCTCATGCCTTACCTTTCCTACTGTTATCCTGTTGCTTTCTATGACCTGCACATTTACAATTAGCTACTTTAGTGGGTAACTGAATGGAATGGAATGCATTCAAGATCAATTGCGCATGATTAATCGGTTTAGCGGTGAATGTTATCATTCCCCTATTCTTCCACTGCTGCTCATAAACATGCACTGTACAGACAACATACTGACTATCGGGACATATGTCCACACATCAGTTTTTCACCACAGTACAAGCACGTGTTAAAGCTATCTATTCTGCTGCTTGGGCAGACATGTTATGCTGCAGGGGTTGGGCGTCTACAATCCCATTATCAATAACTACTGCATAACCTACTTGATTCGTTCCTGTAGGACTCTGTCTACATGATCCATACACATTAACTGTCACCTCTGCATCATCTAAGGGTATATCAGTGATATATCATGTCTGTGTGTAGTTATTTCATCCATTTCGTATAGGCGACTGTGTGGTGTGCCATACACAGGTGTCGGACGTGACGTTGATAGGTTTAATGTTGTACAACGTTCAATCACCATATGAGGTTGACTCAGTGGTATGGTCAAACAAGACAAATGTCTAGCACGGGTCAGGAATGCTATCTTCTCTTGCAGCAGAATGATCGCAACTGCATGAGACATTCTCACAGTGAGAGGGTGGTATAATAACATTAAGGCCAGGGCCTGTACTGCCATGGGTGCTACAACAACTGCCTGTACACAATGTGGCACTGACCATGCCACAGTGTCCAACTGCAATGAGTAGTAAGCTATGGTACGTTGCTTACTTCCATGCTGTTGCATCAAGACTGACGTCATATATCTCCGCTTACAATCTACGGTCTGACAACATGTGTTATGATTATTCGGGAGACCTAATACAGATGTTGAAGCTATCAATCGTTTTAGTCTGCAGAAAGTTGTTTCTGCTACTGTAATCCAGTGTAGTATGTGTTGTGCTGCCATAGGTGTATTAAAGATTAAGGCAGACAATACAGCGGATTCAAAAGCATTGTTTGGTAACCAGCTTTGACAAATGTTAGTTGGCCCAGAAAGGACTTCATTCCCTTCTTGGTAGTTGGCTTGGGTGCTTGTGAAATTGCTACCTTCCTATCGTCATGTAATGTTCTACCCTACTTGGATACCACATATCCCAGGTACTTGACCTGTATTCTCTGTAGTTGCAATTTATGCTTGCTTACTTTATGTTCCTGTTCTGCTGAATATCTCAATAATGCTATTGTATCTTCCATACATTGCTGCTGGGTAGGGGCCGCAAGCAGAATATCATCCACATAAAGTAGAACTTGACTGGCCCCGGGTGTAGTAAACACCGGATGTAGCTAGCCATCTCCTGTGGGAATATCGTTGTACTTTCACAGTATCCCTGCGATAGCCAGGTATGGCTGTATCTGTTACCCTGAATGTAAATGCAAAGCAATACGGACTATCTGGATGTATAGGTATTGCAAAGGAAGCATAGCTTATATGTACCACAGTAAGATACTTCTGTGGCGTGTTCATAGCATTCAATATTGTGTGTGGGTCTGGCACCATCGGTACCCTAGGTATTATTACATGATTTACAGCTTGTAAATCCTGTACCATCCTCCATTCCCCCTTTGTTTTCCGATCAGAAGATACAGGGGTATTGCATGGTGAATAGCGATTACTTTGTAGATGGGGAATTCCCTCTGTGACTTTACAGATATCATCTGGTGTCCACGGTCTATACACTACGGGGGTTGGGTCCTGGCCTTTCTGTCCTGCATGAGGGTTCGGTACTTCAATTAATTGACAGATATCCTCACTCTGTTCTAGTGACTGTCTTCTTACTCGAGTGTCCCTAGGTATGTTACGAGTTCAGGATGTGGTTTCAATAGATTCTCTTACATTTGGTCGTTGTGATACCTCTGTTGCCACAGGATAACGTGGGGGGGACTAGCCTGCCCTCCCGCTTCATATCCTGGATGTGGTATCGGAGGTGGTAGGGGGGGGGGCTGTCGCTACTACTGTATTATTATCTTCTTTGTGTACGTATGATGCTTTCGCATTTGTAGTGTTCTGTTCCCTTCGGTTCACTACCTCAATCCACCTATGTGCTTGACAGATACCCAATTGTCGCTGTTTTGTCGCCTGCACATCTTAGGGCTGCCACCTTTACAAATGCACAATGTGGGACATTAGTGTTCGGAACGTGTAATTTGCCAGGAGGAAGCATACCCACGGCCAGTACATAGGACAGGATTTAACTTTTTGCCAGGAGAGCTACCAATTCTTGTAGCATTTCAGTTGCTTATTCTGTTTATTATGATATTTTGTTGTTCCAGATACAAAATTAGTGTTTTATGCTACCATTTGAAAAGATATCTGGGAAATCTTTGTCCTGAGATATCAAGACATTTGCCATTTGTTCGGTTTGTTTGCAGGACACAACTGGCCAAAGAGGGACTGTCCCTCACAGGGTGGGACAGGTGGTTACCCTAGAACATGTGCATCACATTTTCAGAGATTACAATGTTTCAGTAACGATATTTTGTCTAATATACCATCAATGTCATATTTATTACCCCATTTTGCTGAATATCTCACATTATGTGCTCTCTGCGATTGCATATACTTCCGTCACCCGTCAAACGCGGATCACATGATCTGTTTGTTCACTAATCTCCCATATCCTCTACACGACTGTTACGTACCCTTCTCTCATACCACATGGTATCTCCTTCCCTGTATCCACTGTAGTGTCTACAATGACTATTTACTCTGCTCTGTGTTCCCCTGACCTATGTTCAGATTTAACACTATTTGGATTGGTCTTCGACCCGCTATCACGACTGTTAACAGAAACACAATGTAGTCTGGTCCCTGATCTACAATAGACACAAAGAGGCAAACACTCCTCACCTGGGCCTCCTGTTTAAGACTGCACGTTTTCTTCTTGGGATCCAGTTTTCCGCTTTTCAGCCACAGATCAGATGGTAGACAGCCTCTTTACACACAACAATTCAGTCGGAGGTCTTTTCATTCAAGAAGAACCATTTAGGCAAATTCTCCTGCGCAGATGTCTAACCACCCATGCACTCTGACCTGTAGCTTACCAAGGGAATTCCGGATAAGAAGGATCACAATGTCAAATAAGTTTTTAAAACCAGACTGTAGTTATCAGTAGGCTTTTCTAAGTGACAGTCAATAACACAGGAGGCTCGGGTTCACAACGTTTTAGTAGTGTACACAGGCAGGCAAACTAATATACAGTCCAAGTATGAGAGTTTTGTCTGACTGTATACAGTAAGCAATTTCTTTATATAGTGTTTACAATCAGCTTTTGCCCACCTTACTGACGTGGTCGGTCACAGGGCATTTCCATCACTATGGTCCGCAATAGTCTATACATACGTGGGTGCTGAGGTCGTGCTTTTAAAATGTTTTCCCATGAGAATAACACAGCCTTGCAAGGCACCTGGTCAATTACAGTGTCCTTCTGTGATTGTAGCTGTTTCAAGGACCCTGGACTGTTCCGATACAGTAGTCAGTTCATTTCTTAATACATTGCTTTGTCTCTCTGGTAAGGAGTTGTACTGTTATCTTCGATAGAGCTCACAAGGCCATCCTCCTCAGGGGAAGGGGTGATGTTATGCATGTACATACATTTATATTTCTGTCACCCAGCAGATAATTAATGCTGAGAGACATAAGCCTGCTGTACTGGTTACTGCCAGGGTCAGAATTCCATCACACTATAGCTTAGCTTCACCAATTACATGCATGATCAGTTCTACTGCCATATTGTACGGTACAATTCAATGCATTATATAGTATTTCGAGTCTAAACTTGCACTTCATATGTGTTTCTATATATATTTCTCGGACAACATCCATCCGGCCATATGCATGTTGTTCCGTCCTTTACCTTGACCGTGTGTATTTGGCCGTCCGGCAACGCTACTCTCCACATGTGATGTCCCACTTTCCCCTTCTTTGCCTTTAGCACCCTGTTAGGACGTCCTGTTTGGTAGGCACGTGTTCCGCTATATGTGTTCGACTTCTCTGCATAGCTATTCATCGATCGCGGTGGTTCAACAACCCGACTTGTCCACATGTGTACAGTTATGTGCACCGTGTCGTATGCAAACCTATATGGTGTGGACGGGTACATACCACATGCGGGATGTTCACATTCTGCAGACACATTCACATGCAGCCATTTCCATATCTGTACCTGAGGTGGGTTGGTGACATGTGGGTGCGTGTTGCCCGCGTGCCACTGCCTAACACAAACATCTTACCACATTTCAGGTATGCACATTGTGTGTAGGTGTATAGCTGCACACGGATGCTAGCAGGTTTGGGTGCACAGGTGTACATGGGTGGGACTTCCATGCTACAATGAGGCTATTGTGTCTTACATCTGAATGCATGGGTTCTGCTTCTGGATATTACACTTCAACATACGCCATCCAGTGTATGCGACAGAGACGTTGCTGGGTGTGGGATATGCTGCTATGCACATGTTTGCCTGTGTTTAAGGTATCTTGGTTCCTTCCTGTTGTTATGTCAACACAGCTACCCGGCTATGTACTGTCACTACTGCTTGTGACCATTATGGTTGGCACCTTTTCCAATGACCATAGTGGGACATGTTTTGTGGGAACATCGGATTTTGCAGGACAACACATACCCACAGTAAGTGGAGTTGACAGGACTTTACTTGTTTGCCATTATATATGCTTATTCTGTTAGCATTTGGGTTCCTTATTCAGTTTCTTATGCCATGTATGTGTTTCATATACAAATTATATGTTTTATGCTACTATTACATGTATATTGGGAATACTTTTGGCAGGAATCTCAGGTCATTTTCCATTTGTCGATTTTTGCAGGGACACAACTGTCCAATGAGGGACTGTCCACGGCACATTGGGACAGCTGGTAACCCTGGTGACCATGCCCATGTCGCTACTGGGGTTGCCACCTTTTCCAGTTGCCAAGGTGGGATATTTCCGGGACTCACATCTGAGTTTACAGGCCGACACATACACACGGTCACTATATAGCATAGAACTTCACTTGTTTGCCTAAATAAAAGCTTATTGTTGTGGCAGTTTGGTTGCTTATTCTGTTTCTTGTGTCATTTAGGTATTTCAGTTACAGACATAACCAATTCATGCTACCATTACATTAAATACGGGATATCATTATGTCCTACAATCTTAGCACATTTGCCATTTTTAATATTTTTTTTCGGGACACACCTGCCCATAGAGGGACTGCCCCTCACAAAGTGGGACAGGTGGTGACCTTAGTCGCTACTCCTATGTCGGTGCGGCGCGCTGACATGCTGCTGTACACCTTCTCTGAGTATAACCACTGACGGTGCATTGCGGAACAAACGCGGTCTCATGTGTATCCTTTGCTCCTTGGACGGGTACACTTAAGCCTTCGTGGGTTGTATTTGCTTCTCCATTTAGTTGGGACGGGTACTATGTTGCATACTCTACGTGCGTTTCATTCTGCACGGGCCCTGGCTGCTGCCATTACTATTATGGGCGGACCGTGGCAGTCAGCACATTAGGTTGCTCACCGCATGCCGGCTTAGCCACGCCTCCGGACGCATCCTACTTGGGCTCGCTCACGTACACTACGCACGTGTCTGTGGTTGCGGTGCACTCTCATTAATATGCATATGGCGCTACTACGCCGGCTATTCACTGCACCGCCGGCGCAGCCCTTACGCCGGCCTTGCGCCGAGCTTCATGAATCCTGGGGAATGAGTGTCACTGTTATGTTTATTTTATTTGGACAGACAGTCAGCATTATTGTTCCTTTTCTTTAATTTCTACATATAGCGGTTTTATGTCTTTAATCCTTTTTACCCCCCCCTTACCTTTCCTCAGTCAGGTATTCTGTGTTTCATTTTATCAACCCCTGCCATTTTTCAACATATTCCCTTAACAGCCTCTCCTTTTGTTCTTTTCTTCGGCCTTGTGTATATATCTTTTATCAAATCTATCACTGTCTGCACTTCAGGTTCCTCTTTTTATTTCCATTTCCTTGTGATTGTCTTCTTTGCTACTGTTAATACACTAAATAAGATAGATGCCTGTACTGAATGTATTTCTAAATGTACATCTGCCCCCAGCAGAAAAAGATCCTTTGCTAAACTTATTTCTCTTGCTAACACTTTAGTTATTAACTGTTGAATCTTTTTTCTTTTTCTTTCGGGTGTTTCTGTTAGGGGTTGCCACAGTGGATCATATGTTTCCATTTCTTCCTATCCTCTGCATCTTGCTCTGTCACACCAACCACCTGCATGTCCTCTCTCACCACATCCATAAACCTTATCTTAGGCCTTCCTCTTTTCCTCTTATCTGACACCTCCATCCTTAGCATCCTTTTCTCAATATATCCAGCATCCCTCCTCAGCACGTCCAAACCAATGAAATCTCACCTCTCTGGCTTTGTCTCTAAACCGTCCAACCTGGGTTGACCCTCTAATATACTCATTCCTAATCCTGTCCACCCTCGTCACACCCAGTGCAAATCTTAACATCTTTAACTCTGCCACGTCCACCTCTGACTCTTGCCTTTTTGTCAATGCCACTGTCTTCAACCCATATAACATAGCTGGTCTCACTACCCTCTTGTAGACCTTCCCTTTCACTCTTACTGGTACTCATATGTAACAAATCACTCCTGACACTCTAGTCCACCCACTCCACCTGCCTGTACTCTCTTCTTTACCTCTCTTCCACACTCACCATTACTCTGAACTGTTGATCCCAAGTATTTAAACTCATCCACCTTCACCAGCTCTACTCCCTGCATCCTCACCATTCCTCTATCCTCCCTCTAATTCACACACATATATTCTGCCCTAGTCCTGCTGACCTTCATTCCTCTCCTCTCTAGAGCATATCTCCACATCTCCAGGGTCTCTTCAACCTGTTCCCTACTCTCACTACAGATCACAATGTCATCTGCAAACTCCATAGTCCACGGGGACTCCTGTCTGATCTCATCTGTCAACCTGTCCATCACCATTGCAAATAAGAAAGGGCTCAGAGCTGATCCTTGATGTAATCCCACCTTCACCTATAGTCAATACTACAAACCAACCTACAGGTTTATATATATATATTATTTTATATATATGTTATTTTTTACCTATATATCAGTAGTTAGTTATTAACTAGTGAATATGGTTTATAAAAATACTGCAATTCCATGTAGTCCCAAAATATCCCTACTCTGAGTACTACAGCTCCAACACATTCCTGTGGATGCTGGAAACACGTGCTGTATCTTAGCTAGGGTATAATAATATTTATGCAAATATTTTCAAGTGAAGATTCTAATTTTGCTGTTGTTTTTGGCTTAGATTTTCACAAAGATCTATTGATGCTTGAGTAATTTTTGTTGATAATCTGTTTTGCATTTTTATGATGGTTACAAGATAGAAATTTTATTTATTTATTTATTTTTTATAACAAGGTATTACTACAATCACATTTTTATACCCTGTGCAGTTCTCATGCACAGTGCATTACTTCTGATGGCTGGCCTGCAATCATATGATATTTTACTTTTGTTTATTCATTCTATTATACCTTTCTTTTTTATTTTCTTTTCTTTTTTTTTTATATATTATTATATCGTTTCAACTTTTCATGTTCACCAAAAATATGACTCCAACCACCTTTAACATGTTTGCCACATCTCCAGCATCTCTTACTCACTTCAGGAAACACACTATGTACTCCATAAGGTGTATAAATATAATTGTGCAGAAACCTCCAAGTAAATATTCTAAACTTCCTTAATTTGGCTGTCTTTCTTGGAGACATAAAGATATTCCTCTGATTTGGCTTTATATCCAAACAGTGACCTCCATTTTTTTCTGTGTTCTTTTTGCCCCTTGTGTCTACAGCTCATCAAGTCTTGTGCCCTCAAAATTCCCATATATTCCTCTCTTTAAGTCCACGCAGCTGGCACACCATGCCACCCATGGAGAGACCATAATTCAGGTAACCGTATACGTTTCTTTGGTTACTCATAGCCATATTCTGTCTTAATTATTTCTAGTCTTTTAATCCCCTAATTTGCTTCACTGTATTCTTCATCCCAACAATCTGATGGTGTGGCATCAGCTTCTAGACTGGATCTATCTACATTTAAGGGTGTATCCTAATTGTCTCAAGGCTTGTCAGCTACACAGCCACTCCACTACCATTAAAGCCAAGCTTTTTTTTTTCTTTCAACTAATGAAGGCAAGTCTTTTTTTCCATAGCTTTGACCCTGGCACTTGGCAGTTGATGAGGGCACTCATGACACCAAACGTGACTACCACCCCTTCCCCTTGCATGTGTCTGCTGTCGTCTACACACCGGCAAAGACTACCATAAATGGCTTGGTAGCACACATCTGGTCATGCTGCTTTACCCTCACCTACACGTTTGCTTTTGTTGGTGGTGAGTGTAGCAGGTCAATAATCACTAACAGTCCCCAGTGATCTATGAGTCACTCCTAACTTCACTGGCCATTTCCTCCAGTTCTCTGGTCATAGACAGAGCCATACCTCTCAAACTCTTAAAGTAAAACATCTGGACAAAGCCACAAATAATGGGGGAACAAAGGCACCAAAATAGGGACACGTTTTAAAGATTGCTCTCACAAACTTAGAAAGTAGATAGAAAGACAGGTTTTGCATTAGCATGAATTTACTGAAGGATGTGAAGTCTGAAACTCAAATGTCTGCCATTATTTTCTGACTTCAGTCCTCAAAGATTTGCCAGTGTCTTGCCAGAAAACCACAATTTTATAAGAAACAAGTCAAAAATATGAGGCACAAATCTAGACATTCTGTGAAAATCTAGACAGTTGAGAGGTATGGACAGAACTTTGTCCCTCACTATAACAGAGCTGGCTAGATAACTTCAGTGTTGATTCTTGTAGAAGGAACAGACATGAGTACTATATTTAAAAGACATATCAATCAGATAAATCTCAGACTAGCTGTAGACATTAAAGACCTGAAGAAATGTATCAGTCCACAGAAATGAATGATACTGATTGCAGTACCTTACCAACTATTGAAAATTAACTAAACATTTCAGAAGAGACTGTCATGCCTACTTATGACTCCTGACATTTCATAAGTACCTGATTCTATGCCAGAGTTCAGAAATTCAGAAAGGCCATGACTTCAGTATATGGGCTCATTGTTTACATTTATGACCATTGGACTATCGTTTCAGTTGAACTCTGAAATACCATTTACTTTGAAATAAAAACTATGATTATGCATCTGAAATTGAAAGCGGGTAATTAATATGATATAGTAAGCTAAGCTGTTCTGCTTCATGGCAGTTTCAAGTATTCATAAAACTAAGCAGGCCTGCAATATAAAATGTAACTGCTCATGACCACAGTGTTTCACAATACACTACCATTTCTTAATCAGTTTATCCCTAAATGCTTGCATCACCCATGTCTTAAACTGCTGTAGTCTATTTCTAAACACACAGACACATGGTTGCTGTTATGTGCATTTTATAAATAGAACATTTAAGAGCTTGAACATCATCATACAAGTTTGGTTATTAAAACAGTATGTGAGTGGGAAGATCTCTGAACTAATGCCTGTATCCTGGCAACAGTGTTTAACTTGTAGGTAACTCTGGTTCTGTTTCAGATTCTGCACTTTCAGCCAGCTTGGTAGAGCCTAACTGTAAGCCTCTGGGGATATTAAAGGTCTCAGGAGAGATGGAGTGACGGGTTCAGCAATTCCACAAAAGAGATCATTTGAAGTTCAAAGTGTCATTTGCATTGTGTCAGAAATAATCATAGCTACCAGCAGCAGCCAGTCACTATATCATTCAAGCAACCTTAAAATGTGGATAACAGCAATCCAGGAGCTATAGATATACTAAATATACTCTGAATATACTAAAGCAACTCACACTGCCAGACAATAAAAAGACCTTGACTAAACCTCACTTATGTTGAAAACTTAAGTTTATTAATTTCTTTAATTATGTATTTATTGTTTATTTATTTATTTATTAATTAAAGCTTTGTTAACTGTGTAGGTGAACTGGTTCCAGGACCCTTTTCAGCCATGCTCCAATCTGTTTAGTAACAATAATGCAGAGAAACAACTTCAAACAAAGTAAACACTGCAGCATCAGTACAGCAAAAGGTCTCTTATAGTACATCTAAATGTTAAATTTATTTATTGGCATTCAATTACCATGAAAGTCTGAGTGGGTAGAAGCCCATTTTCAGCAGAGGCCCGGGAGAAAAGCTCCAAATTATTACCAAAACATTTTAAGAACAACAATTTTACAATCTTCTAAAATAAACAAACAACATCTGCAGTTTAAATAATTATAGCAAATTAGGCTTAATATAAAAACATTGGTTAAGAATCAATGCAAGTTATACGACAACCATTTAATATGTAGAGATTTTTTAGATAGTTTGTATTGAAATTAAAGGTAAGTTAGTCTAATACAAACAGGAATTACAATATGAAGTGAGGGAAAACAGGTTTATGGAATATTTAGAGAGAATGTCAGGGAAGAGAATTTTGATAGCAGTAAGGAAGTAAGTGAAGAAAGGAGAATAAGGAGGTATAAGGAATGAAAAGGTACTTGTTCACATTTAGGGATACAGTTTATCCTGGTTTTCAGCAAGAACAGAGAAAGATTTTAACTAGGAAGTCTTCCAGAATGGTTTTGAAAGTTAAATTACACTAAAACCTTGACTGTTAACCATATGACTACAGATTAAATAGTGGTCCTGGGGTAGTTAGCTAGGGGGTTGGATGGAATGAGCAGCTGATACTGGCTAATCCATCCTGGAGGCAGGAGATCAGCCAGCCCTATTGTCTGGCTCTCACTCAGAAGAGGCAAGAATAATAGCATTCAACAGTATGGGACAATGACACATGCACCCATCATGTAGCACAAATGCAGGAGCATGCAGTAATATAGGACAATGACACATGCACCCATCATGTAGTACAAGTGCAGGAGCATGCACTGGTATGGGACAATGACACATGCACCTATCATGTAGCACAAATGCAGTAGCATGCACTAATATGGGACAATGACACATGCACCCATCATGTAGCACAAGTGCAGGAGGATGCACTGGTATGGGGCAATGACACATGCACCCATCATGTAGCACAAATGCAGTAACATGCACTACTATGGGACAATGACACATGCACCCATCATGTAGCACAAGTGCAGGAGCATGCACTAGTATGGGACAATGACATATGCATCCATCATGTAGCACAAGTGCAGGAGGATGCACTGGTATGGGACAATGACACATGTACCCACCATGCAGCACAAATGTAGTAGCATGCTCTAGTATGGGGCAATAACACATGTACCCTCCATGCTGCACTAGTATGGGACAATGACACATGGACCTACCATGTAGCACAAGTGCAGTAGCATGCACTAGTATAGGACAATGGCACACATACCCACATTCTGCACAGTATGGGACAATGGCACATGCACCCACCATGCAGCACAAGTGTAGTAGCATGCACAAGTATGGGACAATGACACAAGTAACTACCATGCAGCGACATGCAGTAACATGCACTAGTATGGGACAATGATACATGCACCCATCATGTAGCAGAACTGCAGTAACATGCACTACTATGGGACAATGACACATGCACCCGTCATGTAGCACAAGTGCAGGAGCATACACTAGTATGGGACAATGACATATGCACCCATCATGCAGCACAAGTGCAGGAGGATGCACTGGTATGGGACAATGACACATGCACCCACCATGCAGCACAAATGTAGTAGCATGCACTAGTATAGGACAATGGCACATGTACCACCATGCAGCACAAGTGCAGTAGTATGCACAAGTATGGGGCAATGACACACATACCCACATTTTGCACAGTATGGGACAATGACACATGCACCCACCATGCAGCACAAGTGTAGTAGCATGCACAAGTATGGGACAATGACACAAATGCCTACCATGCAGCGCACATGCAGTAACATGCACTAGTATTGGACAATGAAACATGCAACCATTATGTAGCACAAGTGTAGGAGCATGCACTAGTATGGGACAATGACACATGCGCCCACCAGGCAGCACAAATGCAGTAGCATCCACTAGTATGAGACACTGACACATGTAACTACTGTGCAACACAAATGCAGTAGCATGCACTAGTATGGTACAATGACACATGCAACCACCATGCAGCATAAATGCAGTAGCATGCACTAGTATGGGACAATGACACAAGTACCCACCATGCAGCACAAGTGCAGCAACTTGTACCAGTATGGGACAATGACACATGCACCCACCATGCAGCACAAATGCAGTCACATGCACTTGTATGGGACAATGACACATGTACCCACCATGCAGCACAAATGCAGTAGCATGCACTAGTATGGGACAATGACACAAGTACCCACCATGCAGCACAAGTGCAGCAACTTGTACCAGTATGGGACAATGACACATGTACCCACCATGTTGCACAGTATGGAACAATGACACACGCACCAACCATGTAGCACAAGTGCAGCAGCATGCACCAGTATGAGACAATGACACATGCACCCACAATGCAACACAAATGAAGTGGCATCTACTAGTATGGGACAATGGAACATGTACCCACCATGCAGCAAAAGTGCAGTAGTATGCATCGGTATGGGGCAATGACACACATACCCACATTCTGCACAGTATGGGACAATGATACATGCACCCACCATGCAGCACAAGTGCAGTAGCATGCACCAGTAAGGAACAATGACACAAGTACCTGCCATGCAGCACAAGTGCAGCAACTTGTACTAGTATGAGACAATGACACATGCACCCACCATGCAGGACACATGGACCCACCATGCAACACAGGTGCAGTTGCATGCACCAGTATGGGGCAATGACACATGTACCCACCATGCAGCACAAATGCAGTAGCATGCACTAGTATGGGACAATGACACATGCACCCATCATGTAGCACAAGTGCAGGAGCATGGACTAGTATGGGAAAATGACAAATGTACCCACCATGCAGCACAAATGCAGTAGCATGCACTAGTATGGGACAATGACACATACACCCATCATGTAGCACAGGTGCAGGAGCATGCACTAGTATGGGACAATGACACAAGTAACCACCATGCAGCACAAGTGTGGCAACTTATACCAGTATGGGACAATGAAACATACACTTACTATGCATGACAAATGCAGAAGCATTCACTAGTATAGGACAATGACATATGTACCCACCATACAGCACAAATGCAATAGCATGCAATAGTATAGGACAATGACACATCTACCCACTGTGATACACAGTATGGGACAATGATACATGCACCCACCATGCAGCACAAGTGCAGTAGCATGCACCAGTATGGAACAATGACACAAGTACCTACCATGCAGCACACATACAGTAGCATGCATCAGCATGGGACAATGACACATGCACCCACCATGCAGCACAAATGCAGTAGCTTTCACTAGTATGGGACAATGACACATGTACCCACCATGCAGCACACATGCAGTAGGATGCATCAATATGGGACAATGACACATGCACCCACCATGCAGCACAAGTGCAGTTTCAGGCACCAGTATGGGACAATGACACAAGCACCCACCATGTAGCACACGTGCAGTAGCATGCACTACCACAGGAAAATGACACATGCATCCACCAGATTGTACAAGTGCAGTTGCCTGCACCAGTATGGCACAATGACACATGTACCCACCATGCAGCATAAGTGCAGTACAATGCACTAGTATGGGAGAATGACACATCAACCTATCATGCAGTAAAAGTGCAGCAGCATACTTCAATATAGGGCAATGACACAAGTATCCACCATGCTGCACACCTGCAGTAGCATGCATCAGTATGAGATAATGACACATGTACCCCATGCTGCACAGTATGAGACAATGGCACATGCACCCATCATGCAGCACAAGTGCAGCAGCATGCACTAGTATGGGACAATGACACATGTACCCACCATGCTATACAAGTGCAGTAGTATGCATCAGTATGGGACAATGACACATGTGCACACTATGCTGCACAAGTGCAACAGCATGTATCATTATGGGACATTGATGTACACACCCACAATGATGCACTAGTGCAATGGCATGCACTGGTAATGGACAATGACACACATGCACCAACAATGATGCACAAGTGCAGAAGCATGCACCAGTAGGGGACCCTGACACACAAGTGCAGTAGTATGCACTGGCATCGTTCAGTAACACTTGCACCCACAATGCTGCACAAGTGCAGCAACATGCACCACTATGGGACAATGGCACACATGCCCACTATACTGTGTAAGTGCAGCAGCATGCACTGGTGTGCAACAATGACAAATGCATCAACTGTGATGCACAGTTGCAGTAGCATGCACTGTTATCGGGCAATGACACATGCACCTACCATGCTGCACAAGTGCAGTAGCAAGCACTGGTATGGGACAATAACATACGTACCCACCATGCTGAACATGTGCAGCAGTATGCACCAGCATGGGACAATGATACATGCTGCATAAGTACATTACCATGCATTGGTATGGGACAATGACACATGCACCGACTATGCTGCATAAATGCAGTAGCATGCGCTAGTATTGGACAATAACACACTTACCCACAATGCTGCACATGTGCAGTATTATGCATCAGTATGGGGCAATAGTAGACATACTCACCACATTGGACAAGTGCAGTAGCCACTCATCAAGTTATGCATGGAAGTGGGCAAGGATTTCTTGAAACAACTCTGTGGGATGTCCCTGTCTCAATCTGTTGTGGGGATGTAAACTAACAGGATAAAAGCATCCCCCTTATGTATGCCTGTATGATGACCTTCCCATTACTCAGCTCTCACCCTAGCATCAGCTACCTACAGCTATGGGTGCCATACAGCTAATTTTTACTGGAGAGTGGGAGATGCCACAATGGGTGATGTGGCTTTTAATGGCTAGGTGCAAACATGGTATGAATGGGCAGTGGAGCATATGGAAGAAGATTGAGGGTCAGCAGGACTGGAGGGCAAAAAAAGATATAGAAAAAATGAAAAACAAATAGGTTGACTAATAGTTGGAATTCATTAGCATTTGAATGGAATGATCAAAATATCTTGAACATTTTTGGCACAGGAGAATAATATGCTAATAAATACATAAAAACAGAGTATATGCGTCTTGGAGACATAAACTGAAAGGTGAATATTTAATACAGCACACAGTGTTTGAAACTGTAGATTCAGTTAAGGACCTGGGTATATGGGTAGTTCTGGCTCTGAGTTTTTCTATTCATATTAACCAATTGGTTGATAACAGTTATAGAACTATAGGTTGTGTAAAAAGATTTATAAAGTCTTGGAAATCAGAAATGATGAAGTCTTTGCTTTTTAGTTATATCAGACCCAAACTTGAGTATGGAATAAACAATATGGAAACCTTATAAGAAAACAAGCATGATTAAACTGGAAAGAGTACAGAGAAAATATATCAAGAACATCCATGGATGTGAAAATTTAAGTTATTATGAAAGACTAAAATATCTGTACTTGTAGAGTATCTCAGAGATATTTAAGAAAATACCTTATTCAGGTATATAGGGCATTAAGAGACAACTACCTCTGGGAATGTTTGGGATTATCAAAAAGTAGTAGAGCGTCATCAGACAACCTATGGAGAAGATTCTACAGGAATGAGTAGTGCACTAATGGGTTCTCTGAGAGAGCAGCTGATTCATGGAATAGGCTACCAAATTACATTATAGCAAGCACTAGTTTAGAATTTTTTTAAGAACAGCCTGAACATTTATTATGGGAAGAACTGTTTTGGTATATTTGCAGGCTAGAAAGGCATTAATGCCTGTGCTTGAAATATTTGTATATATGCATTTATGTATGTATGAAAGTAACCAATGCAGAAGGGTCACCAGCCTGTCCAATCCACTATTCAGCTTTGTAGCTAGCCCTCACATACTTTGCATTCCTGGCTGGTTTCTTCCATCAATCCCTAGCACCTTTAAAGGTGTCTTAAGGTTTCTCATTCTACCTTCTATTTGGAAAGCCTGTTACTGTGATCCATTGCCTTCTGTGTAACTAAACACCTCTTAAAACTTTCCTTCATTACTCTTTTCTCATTGTCCACTTGTGGCCCTGATTCTCGACCTTTCAATCCAAAGCAATACCTTACATCAGGCTTCTTATCATTGCATATATCTGTATCATACCACATTCATGCTTACTGTCTACATGTTTACATCTTGCCTTTTTATCTATCTATCTATCTATCTATCTATCTATCTATCTATCTATCTATCTATCTATCTGTCTATCTATCTATCTATCTATCTATCCATTTTCAGTCACAACCTTGTTAATTCAAGAAAATAATGCAGCAGAAATACAGTCAAATGAAAAATGTACAAAATTAAACAATAGAGCACAGTCGTACTCAAAAAGTACAAAATCCATAAAGCAGTGGGTGATTTTAAAGAAGTTATGTTTACTGAAAACATGTATGCAGAAGTGAGATAGGTATGATTTTTTGTGTAAACAAACAAGGAAGGGTACAAAAGGCAGAGATTCTGTATGGAATTGTACAACCAAAGGCTAAATACAACTATGTACAATGTATCACACTGCTGATTTTGCCTGCATTTGAGTATTATACACTGTAACACATATGGGTAGGTGTGGTGTGCCATAAATATGGTAGGAAGTTTGGCTATGGCTTCAAAGTATCTACATTTGAATTGTTGTTGCAAGTGGGTATTGAGCTGTTTAGAGAAGAAGGTAATAGTGGGGAGTATTTGTAGGATAGTGGGCAGGTAGTGCCAAATAAGTGGACTGTGGGGAAAAAGGGCCTGTCGGCACAAGTCAGAGAATTTAGTGGTTTTATTAAGCATAAGAACAAGGAAGTCTGATGACCTCAGAGATCTTGACAACTCTTTTGATAGTAAGTAGGTGTTGTAAGGCTTTAGGGAATGGACTTACTGTACATCAACACCCTAACAGGAGAATGAGCATTCTCCAGCAGAGTATTAATGTTTTTATTTTTTTATTTATTTATTTAACATTTGTTGACCGGGAAAGTCCGACTAGGTTCCACAGATCCTGTTTTCAGTGGAGGCCCAGGGAGAAATGCTCCAGAAGCATGTCTTTAGAATGTGGGAGGAAACTGGAGTACCTGGAAGAAACCCACGCGAACGCAGGGAGAACATGCAAACTCCACACAGAAGGCACCCCAGCCGAGAATCAAACCGGAGAACTTCTTGCTGTGAGGCGACAGCATTAACCGCTGCACCACTGCGCCACCCAAATGTACAAGTAATGCTCACTGAAAAATGTGTCCGCTGCATATCAAGCTGCCATGGAGCTTGGACTGAGAAAATGGAAAGGATACCATTATTTTAAGCTCGCTAAGCAGCACTTCTGCAATTTAGTAAGTGTAAAATATATTAAAAAATAAGAAAAACAAAAGTGTATGTGTGTGTTGATGTTTGTGTGTGTGAGTATATGCATGTGTGTGAGTGAATACGAGAATGATTGAGCTGTTATTTTACACTTGGTAAGCAGTGCTTTTGATGTTTACAAGTGTAAAATCTAAATATAAAAGAGAAAAGTGTGTGTTTCTGTTTCTGTCTGTGTGTTTCTGTTTCTGTCTGTGTGTGTGAATGCATATATGAAAGCGAGGTGTGTTTGAGAATGTGAAGAGTGAGAGTGATCCAACACACTGGCAGCAGCAGCATTCAAGAGGTTTACGTTTACATACCTCTTTTCTCTTCGATAAATGAATAAAACGTAAAATAAAGGGGAAACAAAGGCTCAAAACAAGAGCATATTCCTGTTTAAAAAAATCATAAAGTGGCTGCAATAGGGCTTGTGTTAGCATGCATTTTATGAAGGGCAAGAGTGGGGAGCGGCAGGGGCAGGGGCAGTGTCTGCGTGACAGAGGGAGAGACAGTGCTAGCAGCAGCAGATAAGAGGTTTGCATACCTCTCCACCTTTTATCTCAAGAAATGTGGATAAAGCCTGAAATATAGGATGAACAAAAGCTCCAAAATAGGAACAGATTTTAAATAAAAAAAAATAAAAAGTAAGTTAAATAACAGGATTTGTGTAAACATGAATTTTCTGAAGGAAATAAAGTCTGAAAGTTAAATGTATGTAGTCAAATATGTATTATTGACTTCAATCCCCAAATGACTGGCCAGAAACCATTTTAGCAGTAAGGGACCAAATAATAAAGCAAATATCTAGATATTTTTTTAAAAACGATATATTTTGGATGTAAAATGCTTCCTCTAATTTCATTTACATATACTACAGCAACTTAGAAACATTTGGTGGAGAAACTATTTTTCATCCAAAATATATACAAAAAATATAGTAATTAAAGAAATATAAACAATTAAGGACAATGCAGCAGTTTTACAGAGAACCCATTTTCTAAACATAATAATGCCCTCCAGGGTGTTTGTTAATGTGTAATTAATGCCCTTCCAGGGGTGTACCCTGGGCAGGCATTAATTACACATTAACACACCCTGTTGAGCATTATTGCTTGCTTGTTCTGCTCTGGATGAATCACCGTGTATGTATGAGTACAAATCAGTAGGATGATTCTAAGTGGAATGGGAAGCTATTTTACCTTCTTAATTGCAGGGCAAAAATTACACTTTTTACCTGCACCACTAATGAATTGACCAGTGCAGTTTTGCTTTGGTAGTAGTTTCTAAGGGGGTCTGTGTTCGGCTATTGAAAACAAAAACCTGTGAATGTAAAAGTACCGAACATAAAACATTCAAAGGTAAAATTAGCGACAACTACTTCAATGAAAATCAATTCATCGAATGGCCATAGTTGGCCAACATCATGAACATAACCAACCAAGGTGGGGGGCTTTGCCCCCATCACCACCCCAACTATATATACCAATTCTGAGATTGCACTACAGCGGGGAATAGGGCAAATTTAAAAGATTTCCCTTCACTTACCTTATGCGTTGTGTTACTTCCTGGTTGTTGGCCAACTATGGCCATTCAATGAATAGTTGCTCGCTACTTTCATCTTTTGATGTTTAACATTCGGTATTTAGCCGTTCACATTTTTTTTTGTTTTCAGTAGCCGAACATGAACCCATTTCTGAGTATTCCTGTTAGATGCTGAGCCAATAAAGTGGAGAGAATTTTCTAGTACAGGTAGAAATGCTCCTTTGCCATTTGCTGTTTTCTTAGGAGTTTAGATTTAGTATGGCATTGGTAGATCAGAGTCCTAGGTTTATTGCATTGCTTGTCTATGTGATTAGGAAGAGAAAGGCCTAGCCAAAAGATGAGCTATTTCATGGATTGTACTGTTTGTAGTGGGTCACCACTAGGCCCAGTGAGATTCCATCTGACCATAAATGTCCTATGGTGTTTGTGCCACTGTCTGCCATCTGTCCTAAAATCTGTTGTTAAACTGCAATAATGACTTCCTGTACAATATTTTGCATGATATCTCATTCCCTGGAGGTGAACCCAGGCCTCTAGAACTGGATGCATTGCTGTACACATGGCCTAATTGGTAAGCCACGCAGAAGTGCAATCAGTGCTGTTAATCTGGAATAATGACCGCTTCCTGTGTACTACAAACTTCTATTTGCTCACTTCACTCCCCTTTTACCATCTTTTGAGTGACTGATGGTCAGAATAAGAATACTTGTATTACACGCTGTCCTTTAGATTCACAGAACATATTCTCTCCTTGCAAATTCATTGATGATAATTTTACAGTTTGTTTTTACTGAACCTCTTCCGTTCCTTATTAATGTTTTATCATGGCTTATATCTCTGCCCTTTCCCTTATATTGACCATAAAAGATTTATCTTATTCTCATTGCTTGACAGAAGCCTTATGCAGAATATCTAAAAAAAAATGTACTTCAACAGCTACCTGTACAGCACCCCTTTTATAGCCACTATACTCTCTGACAACATCATCTCAGCAGTTACTCTCTTTATTCCTGCAGCCAGGTCTGAACCAGGTCTGCTAGCTCATCTGCAGTCCCTCTTGTAATAGTTTTAAACAAGAAATATCTTTATTGATTTATCACTTATGACACAGGCAATCATACATTTGTATAAATGAAAACAAACCATACTGACATATTTTCAGTTGCAAACATTATACATCGCCTATGTGGTAGTGCTGCGGTAGCATTGTCGCCTCACAGTAAGACGTTCTCCTGTTCGATTCTCAGCGTCTTCTGTGTGGAGACATGCGTGAATGGGCATACCTTCGTTGAATGTTGTGCGTCAGAGCTGGCAACTCGGCACTTAAAAATCTACTGCCAATAATTAGAGGACCGGAGTTCCGCTGTGGCGACCCCTAACCGGGAAAAGCCGAAAGACACAACACAACATAATCTTCTATACAGTCATTTTCGATCAAAAATTACATAGCTCATTCAGTTACTGCCTTCCCTTAACCCTCATTCCTCCTCCAAAACATTATTCTGCATGTAACATTTCTACAATTCCCATTTTTGCTCCAGCCCTTTTCTGAAGATACCACTTCCTGTTCTTTTATCTCTGTTACTATATTCAATACTTCTAGTTTGGTTAGTTTAAAATCTGATCTCCATTTTCTAGCAATTGCTTTTTTGGCATCCACCAGAATTAAACTCAGGAAGACCTAACTATGCCTAGGCAATTCTGATTTTGTAGTACAGCTCAAAGAAATTGTTTCCTTAATTACACCGATTTACTCAGCCAGTATCTCTGACAGGGCAGTCTACTGGGAATTTTTAAAGTCTGCCAACTCATTACATTCCCAAAAAATAAATTCCCAATTACCTCTTTCTTCCCCGTCACGACTCCAACATTTGCAAACTACCTGTGGAAAAATTCTTTGAAGTCTGCTTGGATTATAAAAATACTTTTACAAACACTTCTAAGCAAAGATTCAAAATCTTCTAAACTTTGTTGCATATTTGAGAACTCTCTCTCTCTCTCTCTCTCTATATATATATATATATATATATATATATATATATAGAGTTTATATAAGTTCCGCCTTTAAAACTCACCACTGTCTTAACATCAAACAACTAGGGTGGCTAGAACTGCAAAACCATATACTCTTTCAACAATTGCTTATAACACAAAAGATTCTACACCTCCCTAACAGCACTCCTATCTTGTCTAATCTTATTACTCCTTACAATAATCTACCTACATTACGCTCTGCTAACAAGCTCCTAGTTTTATCCAGCAAAGCTAATAACAAAGCTGGTGATTCTCTTTTCGCTAACACCGTAGGTAAAGTCTGGAATCAACTTCCTGCTGAATTATCTACCATTAATTCTACTTTTCTTTTCAAGAAACATCTTAAAAAACATCTGAAAGCACACTGGCTTTGTCCATGTACTAACCCCCATTGATATCTTTTTTCTTCCATTCTTTAATCTTAACTCTATTCCTACACCTGTATCCACTGCCTTCAACTCTACTCTTACTCTCCTATAATGAAAATAAGATACATTTATTATTCCCTTTATCTAATAATTGCTCATAACTTTCTAGCGTGATTTTGTAAAAAAAAAAAAAAATTTTTGTTTATTTTACGTTTTCTGTATAGAAATGCTTAGTTCAATTTATTTAGTATTGCCTAGTTTTAATTCTGTAGAATTGCTTAGTTTAACTTTGTCAATTTTCTGTTTGGAGCTTTTCTCCCCGGGCCTCTACTGAAAATGGACATATATCCAGCTAGACTAGCCCGGTCAACAAATGTAAAATAAAATAAAAAATAAATAAATAAATATATATATATATATATAGATACACACACACACACACACACACACACACACACACACATATATATATATATATACACACACACACACACACACACACACACACACACACACACACACACACACACACACACACACACACATATAACCCCACTGTTTCTTTGTGAATTGCCTATCCAGTCTTTCTTCCCAATCCTTTCTAACCTCATCTGATTGATTCCTATCATTATCATGCAATATTTTATATGCCCAACTAATTATCCTTTTTAACAGCAGCTGCTGTTCTAGATTCTACAAAAACTCTACCACTGCTGTTTTTTCACTTGGGATCCCCTATTCATTTCTCTTTGCTTGTACTCTGATTTCAATCCTTGATAGGAAAGGCAGTCTCTAGCCTGCAGTCCAAATAAATACTTGGCCTCTTCCCATTTTATTACCTGTCCTTCTTTCATTATTTGCTCCCAATACCTTGGTTCTTTTGCCAGTTTTCTCCAGTAAATTCTAGCCCCCTCTTGTCTATTCTCTGTACCCCTAATTGCAGTCATCTCTATTGGCAGAATCTCCTTTCTCCGTTCCTGTGTTGGCTTAGATCTTAGACTATCTTTTGCTTCTTTATGAATATAATATTCTGTACGGTTATTTTCATTCTTCTTAAGGATCTACATCCATAATACCAGTCTTTCCTTATTTTTTTGAGCTTCACCCCATTTTATCACTGTACCCATATTTATGGGGGCATGATAAAATGAAGTACTTAAGAAGTACGGGTTAAAAAGGATTCTGTTGCAGCCGCTAAGGATGTTAGGAGGAGAGTAGAGAAAGGATGATACAGAATCTGAGAAACTGGTGGCTTTGTTTTGTGGATGTGGATGGCAGGATGCAAGCGGTGAAAATGTTTTTGATCCCTTTGGTTTTACACACTGGTTGGGCATATTTTTATCAACCAGAGGAGAATTTGTGGCTAGCAATTAATAAATATTTGAAGGATTTTATCTTGGAGGGGAAGAGGATAAGAGGTAAGTGAGATTGACTGATCCTTCCAAAACAACAAGGTGGTTTGGTATTACCTGATTTGAAGGGGCATTTCAGAGTTACACAGTTAAGGTTCCTATACATAGTCCCTCTTGTAATATTAATCTCCTGTGCATGGCTTCATTAGATGCCTTGTCAAAGTTAACGAGTACTGCATTCACCTATCATTCCTTGACTTCTGTTAGTAGGGAGGTGGGTCTGCTACTGTGGGACAGATGAAACATCTATAATAATCCGTAACTGGGCCGATGCTAAAGCTAGTGTACAAGGATGCCTAATTATTATCCTATATGAGTTGTTTTTAACAGGATCAGGGTGATACACCGAAGGCATGATCAAGCTTCATCATCATGAATTTGAAACTTTCACGTGTCTAATGGTTTGTAGTATATAGTTGTAAACAGTACTACAACTTATGGTTCTGTAAAAGAGCTTAACAAAGGATAAAAATAACTAAAATAAAAAAATAATAGCTAAAAAAATTAAAAGTTGTGTGATTATTAGAACTGTGGTGTACCTACTCATTTATTTCTTCTTCTTTCGGCTTTTCCCGGTTAGGGGTTGCCACAGTGGATCTCTTGTCCGCTCATAATTGGCAGTGGAGTTTCACAGTGTGAAGTTGCTAGCCCGGCGCCCAACCTTCCATGGAAGGCACACACATGCATGCACTCACACCTAGGGCCAATTTAGAGTAGCCAATCTACCTACAGCATGTCTTTGTGATGTGGGAGGAAACCGGAGCATGCAGAGGAAACCCATGTGACAACAGGGAGGACATGCAGACTCCGCACAGAAGGCACCCCAGCCGAGGATTGAACTGGAGAACCTCTTGCTGTGAGGCCGCAATGCTAACCACTGCACAACCGTGGCTGCCTTTGTACCTACTCATTCACTACTAGTATTCATTCTAAATTTGTAATTGTGGTTGTCAGAAAGTGTATACCTGAGATCAAGACTGTGTGGGTGTAGTGAATGGGTAATTAATCTCATGTATACTTTAAATGCTGGAGCGCTTGGGTGTGAAATGTTATGTAATTTAGTATTTGTGTATTTAGATAGCTGGTTGCTTAGCAATTTAAGCTTGGTCTTAGGTGTATGTGAGGATGTTTATTTAATGACAGGATGTGCTTGTTATTACTGTTGAAAGGCTTGAAGATTCTGCTGTTCCTCATCAAGGGTTAGGGAGCCATGTTCCTCCAGTGTAACATTGTAGACTGACTATTTCATATGCAATGGCATGGGGCTGGAACTACGATGTGTGAATGATATTGCACAGACTACCCGAATGTCATTTCAATTAACAAAAATGGCAGCAAACCAATGAAAGTGATGCTTTGTGTGTGTGTGTGTGTGTGTGTGTGTGTGTGTGTCTGTCTGTCTGTCTGTCTTTTGGGCTAGGCAAAACACACACGCACACATTGCCTATGTAGTGAAAAGAACAACTAGCATCCTACTATTAAAAGTTAGCGCTGAAGTGACTGCATCTCAGGAAGCAAGGAGGTTTCACCCTCACAGAGACTTCTATTCCCCATTTGTGAATTATTGCACACTTTCACATTACTCAGTTATCTGGGTATTAATGGAGTTCAGAATGGAGGTAGAGTACTTAGCTTATGGCAGGATTATGAGTACAACATTTTCAGATTTATGGAGGCCAGAAAAGGTCTTAAGAAAAAAAATAACAGCACATCAACAGGCTTATGGGCACTAGTCAAAGCTCTGAGACAAAGTGCATTATACTACTAGGGTTCTGTGGACAGATGATGTCCTGAGGCAAACTGGAGGACCTCTTTATGGTTATAAAGGCCAAGAAGTATTATCAGACTAGGACACTGATGAGGGTTATGAGGTGAGGTGACATTCACAGACAAACCCTTTGACATGAGTACCAGGAGATATCCTTGGACAAACAAGAACAGAAGGAACTAGGACATGTTCTAAGGATGGATGTGCTTAATTCTTATAGCTAAAGATTTTTCTGCACTGAGCAGTTACTGGGCTGGATGGGAGGTGATCACTGGTAAAACTTTAAGGAAGAACCAGAGAGAGGCAGCAGCTAAGGAATTATGAGCCAGAGCCTGTGGGGTCTGCGAGTTGCAAAGCAGCACGAGTGTAATGACTCAGCAGCAGGACAAAGTGCACATTTCTGTCTGACAGTCCAAAAGCTGCAGCAAGAAAGCAGCTCCTGTCCCATCTCTTTGCAAAGGGACAACACACTCTGTCCCGAAGCAGTAACTTAAGTAAAAAAGGTAAATACAGAAGTTTGTTCCTTCAATCTCAAAGGGGAAGAAAGTGTTTCCCCAAAGACTTCTAACATTATTCCTGTCATCTGGATGCTGCAGATAGCAAACTTTAATTTTTAACGTTCTTGCTGGCTCTGTGGTGCAGAGAGATAATTCCCTAACCACCAGCTAATCAGAACTGTCACATCACATGACTAAGAGACAGGAGTGGTTTAGGTACTTCAAACTTCAACTTAATAAATTCCGTAAAAAATACACTAACAGTGATAGACACCCTAATCTTTTAAATTAACAGTACGGGAACACCTTGTATGGCGATGGTCTAAATGGTGTGTAGTTAACCATTGCGTGTCTTTCTACATTAAAAACAAAGATTTTGTTTTCAGGAGTGGGGTGGAAAACTTTCTTTGTTTTGCACTTTACAGTAGATGGGAAAAGAAAAAAAAGTACAGCAAATGTTCTATCAACAAAAGCCATACTGCATACTCGTAGAACATTTGCTGGTGTGTTTTTCCTTTCTTTAATCTTAAGTGCAACTTGTGAACAATCATTCCTCATCAGAGCAGATCATCTTCACAGTATTGTTTCAGTAGCTGCAAGGTCGTGATTGAAAAACTAAAGTAAACTGTCAGCTTGCTGGTAAATCACCACGGCAGTGAGAACTGGGCTAAGGTGAAGACCTTTTTTTAATCTACAACCTCATTGAGTAATAATTATAATAGAATGAAATTTTATCAGCACAATCTGTGGCACAATACCGACCTTTGTTCAGTTATGTAATGATTTCAAATGAAATTTTGTGTTAGTTTTAACTCATTAAGATAACTTAAGTGTTAATAACACACACCTTCAGGACCATTTTCTGAAAAAAAGAAACAAATATATTGTGGAGAATCATAAAAGTTATTAAAACTACACAAACATAGCAATGTTATCAGTAAAAAGTATTCTTTACAGTAATAATAGTCAGTGTATATTAATATACTATCAAATATTTTAATGCACACAAACCCAATTTATATTTTTGCTAAACTTTCTCAAATTGTCATAACTTGGAAAGTGTACAACCTAGATACATATTGTTAGAATGTTTCTGTTAACTAGGCATAAGCTTTCACATAACAGTAATAAATTCCTCTATAAGTGCATGTTTATTCAGATATTTACAGAACTGGTAACATACAAAGTGCAACTCTAGCCCCTGATTCATACTGCTCAAATATAACTCATGAAGAATATTTATTTTGAGGTCTTAAAAAATCTGTGTTCCTCACCACTCTACATCAGATAGTAGTTTTTGGTCACTGTATAATAATGACTGACTGGGAACATAGTTGTGTAGAATGTTATTTAGTGCTGGACAGGTAGATGTATGCTGGATAATTTTATAGGCGGTAAGAAGTTGTGTATAAATGTTAATTGATGTGGTAGTTCTAACCAATTTAGGCTTTTCAGTGCTATACAGTGGTGGGTTCTGAAGAGGTATGTGCTGTAAATTTAGCAACTTTATAATAGCATTGTTCAAGTTTTAATTTTTGTGAAGCCTGGAGGTTAGTAAGGATGGGAGCACCATAAAGAAGAGTGTGGAGGAGATAAGTAGTGACAAGTGTAGTTTTAATTGCATTGGTGAGAAGGTTTTGGCTCTGTAAAGCATCCCTAGTTTTTGATAAATTCTTGTTATGCAATTTTTATATGCAGGTTGAACATAAGGTTCTTCTTGATAAATATACTTACATTAAACAATGACAACATTTTCAGTAAACTTGTAGGTGTAGGGCATTGTGGCAGAGCTCCTGCAATATCGAGATCAGTTGTAGTGACAGCAGGTACTGCTATAAAGGAAGATAGTGACTGAGTGTAAGAGGAGACAACACCTGATATTATCAGGTATAATGTGCTGTAAATGGACACACTGACAATGAATGTCCTTGTCTCCCGCCATGGCATATCACACCATACTTCTTAATAACATGTAGGGCTGTCAGCTATGAAAATATGAACAGAAATATGAAAATATGAATAATATGTGACAAATAGTGATTAATTTCTCTTCTTGCAGCATACCCTAGATTAGCAAGCTTAGTGTTATTTTGTAAATAATTCCTTGCACTTTCCAATACAGAGTATTATTAGATGATAAATTGTTTACTTAAAGAATCCAAACTCAAAAAAGATCTGGACACCATAAGGAGCTATGGGCGTTTGCTGAGGTCAATAAGGTGGCTGAAACATGCATGTCCACAGCTAGTAGGGTTTGGCTTTATTGACCAAAATGCAAACATAAATACTTAAAAAATAAAACGTCATGGACTTTCAGAAGCCTTTCCTTTTCTCTTTGTTGGTCTAGATTTTAAGTTCTTAATTCTAAACATTTTTTTGTTCATAGCTAAACAGACCTCTCAACCTCTTAGAGCAAGAAATCTGGACAAAGGCACAAATAATGGGGGGACAAAGGCCCAAAAATAGGGACAATTTTTAAATATTGCTCTTACAAACTTAGAACATGGATAGAATAACTTGTTTTACATTAACATACATTTTCGGAATGTATGAAGTCTGAAACTCAAATGTCTGTCATTATTTTCTGACTTTAGTCCTCAATGATTTGCCAATGATTTGCCAGAAAACCACAATTTTATGAGTAATGGACCCCAAATATGAGGCAAAAATATGGAAATTCTGTGAAAATATGTACAGTTGAAAGGTATGTAGCTGAATTTGTGGAATACATTTACTGTTTTTGTGGAAATCAGCGGTTAATTTAATATTTCTGTTTCTCTCAGCATCAAGAGAAAAGGAGGGCTGCATTTTCCTTTAACCTAGAATGTACAAAACTGAGTAACAAGTACAGCTGGTGCTCAGCTGACAATAGCTCCCCCATCCACATCAGTTTTGGATCAGCCGCTGAAATATATGTGAGCATTGCTGCCTGTTTGCCCAAGAGTGCACTTACATATCATGAAACATTTGTTTAAATGTTAACATAAGGGTTCAAACTATGGCATATAAATATGGGATAATATAGAAGAAAAAAGACAGACCATGCTGGACATGTCATGCAGGGCTGCACTGAAGCAGTCACACTGGGCTAGCTTACAAAACTGAAAGCTCAAAAAAATTGGAGCTGTTGTTTCCTGCAGATATCTTCTGTTTTTTGTTTCCTTTTCAATACAGCAGCTGAGGAGAGAGTTACCTTCTGCATTAGATTGACTTGAAGCCCATGGTTCAAAACAACAGAATGGAATACATAGCAGAAAGCAGATTTAAGGTGTAAGCTGCAAGGGGCAGGTCCTCTCAGGATGTTGGTGGTTTATTTCATGAGACGCAATTGAAGGCACTGAAGCAGTACAGAAATGCTGGTGTCATCACTTGGTTTAACTGAAAAAAGGTCATTGGTTAAGATTTACAGCAGCATTTATAGTTGCGGGCCTTATGTAAAATAATGTTTCTGTAGCCAGACAGCATGCCATGTGCTGATTCTGCTGTATTCTCCCTCAGGCTTTAGCTCTGATCACATGACCCTTTCTGTCAGTCACTTGATTTGTAATATCAATGTCAGCCTGCATGTCTGCACTAACAGTGCATTGCTCATTATAGTGGTCCAGCTCTGCTCTGTGAGAGGTCTTCCTTCAAGAGGTTACTTAAAACCATTCTGCTGGTGACCAGAGACAGCTGTGACAGCTTAATATGGGATCATGGTAATCGGCCCTGACCTTTTAGAGCTCATTCATGAAATCCAGCTTGATCTGTACCTTGGCATGTGCTACACTGTGACAGGTCACTGAAAACCAACAAGTGAAAAGGTGAACTGGGAACAGTAAAAAGGCAATTGGAATACAAGCATGCATAGTAAGAGCATCACCAGAGGTAAAGCAATTGTTATCCCTCTGTATAGACAGTCAGTAAAAGGAATCACTTGTAGCTTTAGAGTCCTAATTTGTGCTAGGACATTACACAGACGTAGTAGAGAGGATAGTAATAAAAATGGTGCATGGTACTCAGTGAAAACCAAGTAAAGAAGGACTATAACTGTGTATACTCTTTTAACACAAAGGTAGAATATGATCGGCACATCTAAGTATCTTAGGTGAATCCACAAAGTCCAAGAGATACACTCTTTAAAGAATAAGATATCTGAGAAAAAAGAACAACATTTGAACATATGAGATCGAAGTTCCAGGAGGGGCACATTGAAGCATTTTCTAACAGAAAAAATGGTTGAAAACTGGAACAGCATTTTTAAAGAGGTGATACTGTCAAGAACAGTGAATGCAAATAAGCATGTGTGATTTTTGTGACACCTTGAAATAGATGTACTGAGCCACATGTGACAAGAGTATGTTGAGGCACTGCTGAAGTATCATCAAGGCAGAAACCTGTGAGATTCCCAATGTGTTCCCAATTTGTCTCTGGAAGGTTCCTGTGACAAGCGTAGTGAGGGCTATACAAATCTTGGTATCCACAGATATTATAAGGCTATGTATCTTCCCAATCCGTATGTGTGGGCCATACAACTTAATAAAGCTCATACTATTTATTTATTTGATATTTGTTTACTGGGAAATTCTTACTGGGCATGTGCCCTCTTTCAGCGGAGGCCCAGGGAGAAAAGCAGAAGCATACAGCAATGTTACAATTTTACATTGAAATTCAGATATCATTATCACAGTCAACAAATAAAAAAAGAGATCATTTTTTTGTCCCTCTCCACTCTAAATCTATCCAAAACTTGCTGATCATCAAAGTTCTGATGGGGTAACCTTTGCCTGCATCTTATTGTTCTTAAGCACACACGGTTTCAGATTGACTGAGATGATCACCTCAGAATGAAAAACAGCTAAGCTAGCAGCAAACCCAAGCTTTTCTGTGGACTGCAAAGTAGATGAGAAAGGAGTGACTTTACTTTTTATAAGCCTTATGCGCCTAGCTCAGATGCACATCAAAAAATGACTATGAATCACACAAAAGCAAGAAAGGTTAATAATTTACTTTAGTCATAGATTTTTTTACTTATTCCTCATTTACATTTCATTATACCTTCATTTTCTCAGACTACTTGAAAACGCTTCACCTAAGAGCAGCTGGTGTCTCTGAATCGTGCCTTTCACTCATTACAGCCTAGTAATGCCTCCAGACATTTCTGTAGTCACAGCCTGACACCTCTAAGCATCAAATATTGCTTGTTCATATTTGTATTAATAATTAAAAAACATGCTACATACAAGATATTAAACATTTCATTTTAAAGCTTACATGATAGCAAACACAACAGTATTGATATTTGACTTCTGTGTAGTGCAATTAAATCAAACTGAATATTATTTGTATACTATTTATTTGTATTATAATAATGTTCATATTTCTCTAAATGTCTCAATAATCACGTGAAATAGAACTACTCAGCCTCACATGGAAGCTCACAGCGGTATGAAAAAAAGTGCTGCTGGCATTACCTGTGTTGCATGCATAGTTACTGAGATATTGTAACCGTTTTATACAACATTCCAAAAATTAATATGTATACTGTGTTTATTATGCCTTATCAGGGGCAGTTCATGGTAGTGGCTGTTGGGCTGCAGAATCCCAGTTAAAAAAAAGAAAAAGAAAAAAAAAGAAACCTATTAAAATCAGAAAGTCGCCTATCAATTGACTTTCTGACTTTCTGTTTTAGTTCCTCATTCTTGGAACTCAAGAAAATTTGCTGAGTTCTGTGACAAGCCAGGAGAAAAAAAAAAAGAAAAAAAAATCTTGTCAGTCTGTTCCACTAAGTGGGCTGTTTTCAAAATAGCCTAGCAAAAACCTTACTCCACCAGTCCATGGAGCTCTATCATTGCTTTGTTGAGGATGTTGGAAACGTCACTTGTCATGCATCTCACTGGGCTGCTGCATGAAGCAGTGAAGAGCCTTTCGTTTTGGCTCTGACAGCCCGAGACAAGAACAGGAACTGAAAGGATTCAACCTGCTTTGCAGAGGAATGAGCGTGGGAACAATATGTCTATATATGTATGCATGTATGTATATGAGTGTGTGTGTGTGTGTGTGTGTGTGTGTGTGTGTGTGTGTGTGTGTGTGTGTGTGTGTGTGTGTCTGTATGTTTGCGTGTCTGTGTATGCGTGTGCGTTTGTGTGTGTGAGGGATGGTTAGATGCTCTCCACTGTCCCTGAGGCTGTAGAATGGCTGTGATTTTAGCAAGTGGGGTGGGTGTACATGTTTTCAATTGATCCTGATTTCACAGAATTTATATGATTTGTTTTGTCTGATATATATATATTGTCACTTAAGACATAGGCAAACATACATTTATGTATAAAAACAACTACATTAACATATTCCAGTTGCAAACATACGTCATATATACTCTTTTCTATAATTACCAGTCCATAAATCGACCAGTTCCTGCCTTCCCTTAAACTTCACTCCTTCTCCAAAAACATTATTCTGCATTTATTTTCCCACAATTTCCATTTTTTACTGTGTAATTTGTGCTTACTCTTTTCTAAAGATCTCACTTCCAGTTCTTTTATCTCTTCTGCAATATTAAATACTTCAAATACAGTTGGTTTAGACTTTGATTTCCATGTTCTAGTAATAGCATTTTTGACAGCCACTGGAATGTCTGGGCAATTCAGATCCGGTATACTAATAATAAAAATAATTTCCTTAGTTACGTCCATTTGCTCACTCAATATTTCTGACAGATTACTCTGTATTGAATTTTTACAGTTTTCCAACTAATTACACTCCCAAAACTTATATTTCCAGTTACCTCTTTCTTCCCCATCACATCTCCAATACTTACCATCTACCTAAGGAAAAACATCTTTGGAATCTGTTTGGGGTATAAAAATACCTATGCAAACGCTTGCAAATAAAAATACTAAATCTTCTAGACATTCTTGCATATTTGAGAGCAATACATATGTTTCTCATTGTTTCCTTGTGAATTGCTTATCCAGTCTCTCTTCCCAATCTTTTCTAACCTCCTCTGACAGACTCCTGTAAGTATCATGCAGTATTTTATATGCCCTACTAAATATTCCTTTTTTAACTGCAGCTTCTGTTCTAGACTCAAATAAAAACTCTACCAGAGCAGGTCTGTCACTTAAGCTCCCCCCTCTCCTTTTCTCTTTGCCTGTACTCTATCAATATCTTATAGGAAAGTCAGTCTCTAGCCTGCAGCCCATACTAATTATATCCCTGAATTTCTAAGTCCCTTATCTTTTTTGTCAATGGCTGTAAATATAATGCAAATAACAAAGGGGGAAAGAGGACATCCCATCCTGGTTCCTCTGTTCAGACACAAAGTATCAGATAGGAGTCCTCCCACTTTAATTTTTGCCTCCGATCCCTCATATATCCTCCTAATTATCCTTATTATTGTATCAGATAAGGCAAATGCTTCCATTGCCCTTCTCACAAAATCCCAGCTTAGTTTGTCAAATGCTTTCACTGCATCAAGACACACCAACAACTGAGGTATGTTCTAACATTCTGCTTCTGTCTGAATCATCATTGTTCTATTAATGTTGTCAAATGTTTGTCTCCACTCCCCAACGATGCTGGATCTAGTGGGTCTTTACTGTGTTCAGGTATTACATCTACTACAACTTTTTTCCAGGATGTTGGAGCATCCCCTCCTTTTCAAATACTATTAAACAAAAGCTTCCACGCCTTTATCACTTTCTTGACTCCTAGCTTCCAAACTTCAACAGGAATACCATTTAATAGTGGAGAATTTCCTGCAGGAACATTAACTTTTAGCCTTAAGAAAATGTGCACTGGCTATATTTAAATAAAACTAAATTAGACTAATCTAGTAAATGCATTGAGATATTTAGATACCAGGAAAACTGCTATCTCTTATTCACTTCCAGCAATTTTAAAATTAATTTTTTTAATAAGCAGCTTGCCCTTGTACCTTTTAATTTTATATTTTTTCAGCAAACATTGTCCAGAGATCTCCAGATTTATTGCCTGGACCTGTAGTCGCCTTGTTTCCATAGAAACTTAAGACCAGAATGTACTGCTGCCTCCCAACTGCAGACTTCTCAACTCACACTGAACATCTATTTGCTAAAGGAAAACTTTTCACTACATTTTTTTACTTATTTATTTATTTTTTATTTTACATTTGTTGACCTGGCTAGTCCAACTGGATACATGTCCATTTTCAGTAGATGCCTGGGGAGATAAGCTCGAAAATTAAGCTAATAAAACAGGACAGCAAAAAGTAAACAATATTTAAATACAATGTTGATGGAGATGTTCTTTCATTTCTACAACACACATGCCTACACAAAAAACCTTTACTAGATTAAGCCAGGGACATTAATCAAGGCATTCACTCATGCAAAAACAAGAGTAAACACTTCAGCTGTACATGTCTTATAATCAGTGCACTTTTACAGCCCATCTGCCATCTTAACAAACCAAGATTATAGCATATTTGCTTGAAAATTGACTAGCCTTTCTTCTCTTTTTACATTGAAAGGCCTACATTTTTTAAAATGAAGAGAGAAAAAATATACTCATTTTCTGAAGTATTTTATCCACATACAACAATAACTGGAAATGCTTTACTATATAACATGGAATTTATTTCATGAAATGTTTTATACAAATGCTGTTAAGAACATTTTTTTACCTACGGTTATTCTTTTTTCCTTCTTTTTTCCCTTTTAATGTCCTTCCAAATATTAATGACATAAAGTGGAGCATATGCCTTTCAGTCCCCCCTACAAGTTTAACAAAGTCAACAAAAGTCCAGTGTTTCTCAGCTACATTTTCTTATAACGTCATACCTCACAAATGTGATTGATGCTTTATAGTCTCACCTTTATTCACTAATTTCAGTGTTGCCCATCTTCTTCCTGTTCATCTCAGTCTCCTAACCCCAGACTCCAGCTCAAGTCCAAAGCACTCCCAATTCTTCTAGTCAAGACTTATGATTTTTTTTCTGTTTCTCACGTATTTTCCTTTGGAACATTGGGAAAGGATCCACTGGCAAAGTCTCTCTATGGGCTTTATTATCAGAAGAATGAGAAGTGGAATTCCCACCTGTTTGATGACAAACTTTTTTCATTTCTTCCTTAGCCTGTTCTGCATCAAAAATGTCTTTGATCCTTCAGGAAAAATTATTCTAAAGACAGCTGGATACAACAGCTTGAATCTCACACCTGCCTCTTGACATTCCCTGATTGCAGGAATAAATTTGCTTCTCTTTTGTCTCTAATTTTTAATACTTTGCCCTTCTGCCATAGTTTTGTCAGGATCAACTGTTTCTGCTGGTATGATTGCATCATTACTCACACACTAACACAGGTCTTGGATGTTTTCTCATGGCCATGTTTGGAGCATACACATGATATGCTTTTTCAATTAACAAATCCTGCTGTGGAATACCACTTCATTTGCTTATTTGTGCTTTCATAAACTTAATACACTCTGTTCCTTCCAGTATTTTGTATATGCTCTGTTCTTTTACTTTACAATTTTTGAAACAGCTGTTCTTGAGCAGTCTCATACTCAGCCAGCCCTTTCTTCATTTTAATCTCAGAGTTTTGCAGTTTTATCAGTTCTTCTGAATAGCTGTTTAAAGCTTCTTCCTCTTTTTTCAGCCTTTTGTTATTTGAATTGATAGACTCGCTCAATGTTTCATTTATTTTAATTAATCCTGAGGGCATTTGATTTATTTTTTCATCTAAATTATTGGAAGCCATCTCTTGTACCAAAGCTGGAGCTTGAATTACTTTTTTGCTGAACAGCTGCAGGATTATTCCAAGTCAATATTTTTCTCTTCACTTTTTCTAGTTGATTTTCTTTCAAGCTCTCTAACCTTCTTCTTTGCTGGCATCCAGGCAGTGTACTTACTAACCAGTACCTCAGTTTTACTAAAACTGTAAGAATTATTAGCCCTTATTTCTCAGTTTTTTTTTCACAATGAAGGAGCTGAAGTTAAGCTGTTGATTAGAATACAGCCATCACAGAAGTCCTATTTTGCCTAATATTTAGATCTGTTCTTTGTTAAGCTTTTTGCAAGGAGCTGTTAGCTTAGATACTCTCAGCTGTGCCTGATGTTGAAGAAAAGAAGCTTTGTAACTGTGATTTATGCCTCATATTTTGGTCTGCTGCTTGCAAACTTGGAGTTTTTTCTGGCAAATACGTGTGTTTGTGAGGGGCGGAGATGGTCTCAGTTGACCCTGATTTCAAAGAATTTGTATGATTTTTTTGCCTCATATTTTGGTATGTACCATGTCAAGCATTTTGCTTTTTTGACAAATCACTGAGGACTACAGTCATTAAAGTATGATGGCAGAACATTTAGTTTCAGGTTTAATAGCCTTAAAAATATGCTAATGCAAAGTCTACTATGCTAGCAAGTTTCTAAGTAAATAAAGGCTGTAGCTGTCCCTGATTTTTCTTCATTGTCCACCATACCTCTCAAACTCTGAATGCAAACAATCTGGACAAAGTCTAAAACTAAGGAGGTGGGAGACAAAGATCTCAAAACAGAGGGAGATTTTAAATATCACTCTTACAAACATATAAGACTGATAGAATAGCAAGTTTTGTATTAGCAGGGATTTTCTGAAGGATATTAAGTCTGAGGCTTAACTGTATTTTGTTATTTAGTGACTGCAATCCTTGGTGATTTGCCAAAAAAACTATAAATTTTATGAGGAACAAACCAAAAATATGTGAAAATCTGGTCAGTTGAAAGATGTGCTGTCCACCATTATCTGAACTTTTTCCTTGCGTGGCGAGTTAAGAGGTTGAGAGATATGGGGGTGGGGGAGTTGGGTTCAGTGAGTTGCAAATTGTATTCTAATAGCAGTATCCTGATAAGATACATTCTTGTATGGCAATTAGTTATGCATGCATTCATTTAACTGCAATCAAACGTCTTAGGTGTACAGTCATGCACGGTGGCTTTAATCAATGATCATATCTGTGTGCATTGTACTGGAGGTTGTAGATTCCCCTAGCTGTCCCTGATGTCATTGAATTTCTGTCATTTTTGGTCTGTTCCTCATAAGTTTGTTGCTTTTTCTGACAAATAACTAGCATGCATTATTTTATATCCCCTACTAATTATCCATTCAAGTTTCATACTTAGCCATCAAAAGAGTATGTTGTTGCAAAGACTATTATTATAGAAAGTTCCTGAGTATATAAAGACAATAGCTGTTGCTATTTGTGGTCCTTTGTCCATCATTATTTTCTACCTTTATTCTTAGGGGATAAGACTTTGAGACATATGTGGTGGGGTACTCTGTAGTGGGTAAACTGTATTCTGACAGCAGTGAACTGAGAAGACAAATCCATGTGTGACCGTTATTTATATATTTATTTATTCATTTGATCTCAGTCAAACATCCAAGATGTTCAGCCTCAGTTATGCAAGTGAATGTAATTGGTGGTTTTGTGTGTGTGTGTGTGTGTGTGTGTGTGTGTGTTTGGTGGGGGTTAAACAAATTTCTTTGGCCAACTGTTGTAATTTTTATTTTGTTACATTCTGATATCTGCAGTATATACAGTCAATAAAGCTAGTTTTATAGGTTCATAGTTTAGTACTGAGCTAACTGCCCTTGCGAGCCATTTTAAGCCTAGCCAATTATCCCTTGTGAGACTCAAACCCTGCACCTTGTGTTTGTAAGGCAAACACCTTAGCCATTAAGCCACCCTCCCAACCCTTACTTACTGGATATAGGTGTTGTTCGTGAATGAAAGTGATTGGCACTGTTGTCATTTCTTCAAGTTATTTTAGTTTTGCAGAAGTAGTGAGTACATTTTTTTACTTTCCATCTCTGATGAACATCAGCATTGTACTCAGTAAGTGGCTGTTTGTGGTGGTCTGTGAGTGACAGTCACTTATTATTGCAGAAGGTCACATTGAGTGGTATTGCCATCTAATAGGTCCTTGGTTTTCCTATTTAGTTTTAGGCTCTTCATTCCTGCTGTGTGGAGTCTACATGTACTACTTATCTGTATGTGAACTGTATTACTGTGCTTTGGTTTCTTGTCTCAGACCCTCAGCTGTCTAATGTATGCCTCTGGTCATTTGTGCTTTTACTTACATCACAGTTTTAACACAACTGCAGTGCACAGAATATAGCAATGCTTTTTGGAGGGGAAAGAAGGCAGGCACTGTTTCCAGTTAGGATCCTTATGTCATTGTGTTTATCTTCTCAGTTTATTGGGGAACTACTATTTTCTTAGCCATGAGCAATAAAGTTTAGACATAGCTTATTTATCCTTGAAAGAAAAACATATGATTTTTTGTTCAGGTTGTCATTAATCAAAAAGTTGTAATAAAGCTCTAAGATTCCCCTCAGCGCATACAGACCCCCATCTTCATTCAATTACCTCTGCCTGGCTTAATTACAGTGTTAAAACATGGAGGAACTTAAAAAGTAAGACAGAGTCTGGAAAAGCAAGAAACAATTAATCTGTCTGGATAGTGTGGGACTAGGTTGAGGGGAAATTATGGGAGGGGATTGGAGAAGTGCAGTGTGTATATAGTCAGTAAATTGGCTATAATGAGTGGGTACATACTGAAGCAGTCTGGGGATGAAAATGAATGACCCCATCTGTTGAATGACCACAGCTAATAACCATTGACTTGCTGTAACAGAGACTTGTCCCACTGTATTTAGCCCTGCCCATTCATTTGCTTCTTGTAGCCTCCTCACCTTTGCTTTGAAGTCACAAGCCACCTCTGTGCTTTAAAAAATCCAGTTTAAGAACTAGAATCATATGAATGTAACCGATCTAAAGATTAGTTTGTGCTGGAAAGTTTGCCTTTTATTGTTTTCCACTAACAATTATGATTCTATATATATGAATATTTGTTTGAACTGTGAGGTGATAATGTCATTTTTTAAAGTTGAGACCACATCCCTTGAAAGTTAGAGTAAAAACTCAAAGCAGCTCCATTGGAGGGAATGAGTTAATTGCACTTAGGCTCAGGCATAACAAATTCCTGCTATGTTTGTGAAATGGCTACGAATACTGTACTTAGCATCCTCAGGATAAGTATTGAGAATTGTTAACACGATTTAGCTGACTCAGACAGTAAGGCAGCCCAGAGGAACATTGCATTTCTAATGTCTGAGGAGCTAAGACATTATTTGTCATGCAGGGTTTCCTCTCATCAGTTCTTAAGATTGTTCTGAGAGGGCTGCTACACATAGAGATGTGCTATCAAACTTTGGATTCATATAGAAACCCTGGATGAGTTTATCTCCTGGTAATAAAAGAGCTACATGAAGACAGTTTTGCAATTATAGTTAGAAGACCATACTTTGCATTCAAACTTCATAGCACAAACTATGCATAATGTTTTCTAAGAATGTTCAGTATTACTTTTTTTAGATTTATTTATTGGGAGGCCTGCCCACATATGGTGCCTCCCAAACTGGAGTTTCTGGATTCCTCAAAATGCCATTTGAGCGTACCTCTGTCTCTGAATTCTAATCAACACAGGCCTAACTTTTGCCTCTGCAGCACTACTCATGACACTCTGTGAAGGAGGACTTTTCCTGCCATTTGTACAGTTGGGTGAGCACAACAGTACCACATTTGCTCCCTCCTAATTCATCTATGTTTGCAATGGGTTGCACTTCTTTGATTCTACACTGCAAACTCTCTGAAGCTCGAAGGTGTTGGCTGAGAGAAAGTACAACAGTCACTGTCCACTTCATCTATCCTCTTTCATGACTTGTTTACCCAGCGGTTCAGGTTCATTTTTTTTTTTATTAACACATTAACATCACACATTACACAGTGACACTGGTGTACATACAGTTATAAAACTGAAAACAAACAATTACAATGATTTTTCCTTTTATATATATATATATATATATATATATATATATATATATATATATATATAGTTTCTTTCTTAACAATTATTATTCAGTTTAACATTACATGGATTGCTCAAGTCCCGCCTTCCCTGAAATTTGACTCCTCCTCCTGCTAAACATTAGAATGCATGGATTATTCCCATATATTTCAGTTATGTTTATGAAGTTTGCTCCTTCCCTTTTGTAAAGATCCATCCTCCAGTCCTTTTATCTCCTTTACAACATTCAGGAATTCTGTTATAGTTGGTTTAGATTTTGATTTCCATTTTATAATATTTACTTTTATGTCAGCCAACAGCATTAAACCTAGTAAGGCCTTACTATGCCTAGGCAATTCAGTTTCTATATCCCAGCTCAAAATAATCGTAGGATCAAAGGATCATAGGAAGTTACTAGGCTAACAGCCATAGAGCCTTTTTAAGTCTAGTCATTCATGACCCAATTTTCCCAGTTATCAATGATCATGGACTAGAATGGTTTTGGTATATGCCTGTGCCTTAGGGCATCTAAAAGCTTCCCCCATCTATAAGGTCCATAGGTGACAAGCCAGGGGTGAGTTTGCAATTTCCCTTCTATTGGTCCAAATTACATTTGAATAGGATTAGGAAAGAGGCCTGGGTCTCTGAATGGGGAATCTGTGCCAGAGAAGGGTTAGTCTTCGATACACATACCTGTTCCTCCAACATATTTTTTTTATGTCACAGACAAGGTTTAGATCTTTAGATAGGGTAATTCTAGTGCAGTTGGCTTTGTGAATGTGTAGTAGATCCATCATAGCTGGATCAGATAATGCCTTGTAGGTTAGGCATAGATTGTCCCTCAGTAGTCTGTAGGAAACCAAGTATAGGGACAGGGCTTTGAGGCAGTCCACAAAGGACATGTTATTTTACACCCTGTATCCTTTTACTGAGAAACCTCTGTGGCCACTCCAGCTGTTGGAAAATGCCTGGTCAGGTACAAGACGAAGGGTACTTTGCACCTGATTATTGGTCTAATGAGGGGGGCTGAGTATAATGGCAAAATGATCTCTTTACATCTGGATGACATGCCCTTACTTATAAGTTGGGCCGTGTAGAAGGATTTTCTCACCACAATGGACACATGGTGATCAAAGTTCAGGTTACTGTCAACTTGAGTTCCCAAGTTCCTTACCACTGGGTCCACTCTTAGGGGAATGCTATGAGTGTTGCAATTTGCAGGTGTGATCATCTTCCCCAAGGGTATAATTATACATTTTTGCACTGTGTTTTAGGCCATGGTTCTGTCATCCGTTATGTGTCTGTGCCTGGCCCTCCTGTAGGATATCTGCATCTTTGGGGGATTCAGTGATTGTACCCAGCTTGCAGTAATCAGCAAATTTAGTCAGACAAATGCTGTCTACATTACCTTAACTTCAGAGAAGTATATTTCAAACAGGAGAGATCCCAGTACTGAGCCCTGTGGGGAACCAATTGTAACAGGGCTCTTAATGGAGGTGGATTCCCCCCTCCCTAAATTCATGCACCCAATCCATGAGACATTTGGCTATCTATTGGGTGACATAGTGATATTTGTGAGTTTGTCTGTGATACCTAAGTGAGGTGTTGCATCAAATATCTTTGCCAGCTTGAGATAGGCAGTATGCACTGTTTTGCCCTCATACATGACTCTAATGAAATTCTCAAAGTCTGCTTTAGTAGACATGACCTCCCATTGATTAAACCAAATTGTCTAATGTTTGAAGATTTCTTACGTCTTTTTTATACTAATTCTTTCCATGGTCTTGCATATAAGCCAAATGTATGGGTCTGTAGTTCTCTGGGTCTCTTGATGGGCTGCCTTTGTGTAGAAGGATGACTGCTGATTCCTCCATTCCCTAGTGATGAAACCTGTCTAAAGGCTGGGGTTGAATAAAGATTCTAGTAGGCTTGACAGGTCATATTTCAAGGTATTTAGGAGGCATCCTGGGATATGATCAGGGCCCATTTTTAGCTCTAAAGAGTATAGTAAGGACATGCTCATTAGTGATAGTTGGTGGAGAAATGGACGATAGTATTTCCTGAAGGGGTAACTGGAGGTGATAGGGGGTGAAATAAATTGTTTAAGCTTTGAAACATTAATAAAAGCTGATCTAATATCAAATTCATATAATTTTTCAAATAAGGCCACAGGGGGTAATAAAGGGGGGGTTGTAAGTCTGCTCCTATAGAGTCCTTTTGATGCATCATCAATAACAGTTTTGTTGTTATCTAACAATAATTTTAAATTAATGTTTCTAGCAAACATTTTTATGTTTATTTTTATGTCCAAAATATTTTCAAAAAATTACAAACAAAAACAGGTATATATTTTACCCAAGAGTGGTTCTGTCAGGTAACAGAGTTTCTTTCGTGGAGACCAAAGCTTAATGAATTTAATTTAAGTAAGGAAGAGCAGGAGATACTATCGGAATTAACTAACGATGGCACAGTCAGGATTATGAAACCTGACAAAGGGGGAGGGGTTGTTATAATGGACCAGCATGACTACATTGCTAAAATGTATGAATTTTTATACACTAGTGAGTATTTTACAATAGCTTCTTTGAATGAGGTAAATATATCTAGTCATAGACTATATTTGATATTCAAGGAATTGTTTCAGGAATATAATTTCAGTTTGGAAGAAATGAATTATTTGAAGCTACAGAATCCTTTAATTCCCTCTTTTTTCAGGATCCCAAAAATACATAAATCTATAGAGGATCCACCTATGAGACCCATAGTGGTGGCAAGAGGCTCTAAAACTGAGCCCATAGCAAAGCTCATAGACCACCACTTAAAATAATTTTTTGAGGACAGAGACCATGTACTTAAATATTCCTGGACCTGTTAAGATGTTTGGCTAAAAGTGACTACAAAGAGAATGTTTTTTTCTCAGTATTGATATAAAATATTTATTTATAACTATACCACATGAGGAGGGCATTGAGTACTTTAATGATGCCCTGGGCTTAGGTTCCAGAATTTCTCAAGACTCAATTTAGGTTTTATCTACTTTAATAGACTTAGTTCTGAAGAACAATTTCATCTGGTTTCAAGGTGAATACTTTAAACAGATTAAGGGGGTAGTGATGGGGGCAGCAGCAGCCCCTGTGTTTGCAAACATAATATTGTGGTTATGGGAAACTAAATTTGCTTTCAAGTCAGAATATCAGAAATTTATATACAAATATTATAGGTTTTTGGATGACATTCTTTTTTTGTGGGATGGTGACACCCAGAAAATTCCACAGTTTATACCACCACTTTTTTGTCATTTACACATACTGCAAATTTGTAATTATTTGGGCATCCACCTATACAAAAAACAGGGAACATAATTGTTATGAATCATCCATTTATAGAAAGCATACTTGCAAGAATAGTTTCCTACATTAGGAAAGTAATCACCCGCACTGGCAAAAAAAAAGAATTTGGTAAAGGGGCAGATGATAAGACTTTTGAGACTTGTAACAAATGATGAACAACTGTGAAAAGAACTTTCTACATTAAAGAAAATATTTAAAGAGAGAAATGACCCCCTATCTTTGTTAGGCAAACAAGAAATCCTAGTGTTAAAGGATAGAGCAACAATATATGCACCATTATTGAGACATCCGGACAATGATCTTACTGTAAATAAGAAGGATGTTGTTAGTTCTACTTGTTGTGTGTTAACTTTTGATCAACATTTGTCCATTACCAGACATATAATAGAAAGGATTGGAGTGGTGTTTTGGTGCATTTGGGTTGACTGACGGATTACGACAAACCCTAGGATTGCATATAGGAAGGGAAGGAATGTGAAAAATATTTTTGAGAAAAATAAAAATTTAGGACATAATCAATACTCAGCATGGAAGAATGAAAAGGTGTAATGCATGTAAAGAGTGTAGATACATTTACAAAACAAGCAATATGGTTATTGGACATTACAACAAAGTCCTGTCAGTACAAGGCAACTTCGATTGTAACACTAGTGGAGTACTGTATGTTGCCTTTTGTTTATTATGCACTGCCTTTTACCTAGGAAAGACTGAGAATCAGTTAAGAAAAAGGATATATCAACATGTGTATGCAATAAAGAAAAAAGATAGTCCTAATGCCTTATATAGACATAATACCAACTATAGTGATTTTTAAAAAATTGTATTTAGTGTTTTAGAAAAGGTGGCCAGAAACGACAAGGGAGGAAACTGGTCTTCCTATTTAGAATACGGAGAGACATATTGACAGGTACTGTTGAACCCAACACAAACTCCAAAAATGAATGATAGGATGTCTATTAGTAGTATGTTATCATTAAAGGCTGATAGAGTTTAAGCATTCTGTTGTTGGGCGTCAACTTGTGATTAACTGGTTCTGGAGTTTTACATCATTTTAATATTTTTCAATGTATTTTTATATGCAGTTTTGTTAGTAAAGTATTCATATGATTTTAATGTGCTTTTCAATGTGCCTTTAAATGGAAAATGGTTTTAATTAATAAAGTTATATGACTGGGTTGCCTTGGTATAAATAGGTGGAATATGACACACTATTTTATTTGATGAAGTTCCATTGTAATTATTAAAAGGAACAAAAGTGCTAATCCTATATATCCATATTCGAAGTGTTCTTTCTACTGAAAAGGCAAGCGTGGTGTGTGTTATTTTTATTCTTTTTGTGTGGCCATTGTTTTTCTAAATGTAAAATACAACAAACTGTAATATAATAAGACCAAAATCAAAAAGGAATGGAAGTATCCAAACCTTTAATGTAGAAAATCCAAAGAAGTCAGTGCAGTAAAACAATAGTTTTAAATGCAAGAGTTCTTGTAATTTGTTTCCTATAACATTTCTGACAAAGAACCATGTAGGTAATTTTTCAAAGCTAGCAACTCATTGCATTCCAAAACATGTTACCAAGGTCTATTTTCTTTCCTGTTATACTGCAAACAATAGCCGTCTAACTGCTGAAAAATTCCCTGAAGTCTTCTTGAGGTATAAAAATACTTGTGCAAATACTTCTAAAAAAAATCCTAAATCATCTAGATTTTTTGCATACTTGGGAGCCATGCAATATTCTCCCATTGTTCTTTGTATGCTGTATTTCTGTTTTTATCTTCCAGTTTATTCTAACTTCTGATTTTATTCTTGTAGTTAGCATGCAATATTTTATATCCCCTACTAATTATCCATTTTTACCTCAACTTCTGTTCTAGGCTTAACTATAAACTCATCTAATGTTTGTCTTTATTTAACATTCCCCTATTACTTTCTCTTTACCTGTTTACTCTGTTATTAGTCCCAGGTTGGGAAGGTGGTCTCCAACCTGCAGTCCAAACTCCCCTTGGCCTGATCCCGCTCTATAACTTCCCCTCTGCAGTTCTTTGCTACTAATACCTTGGTTCCTTTGCTAATTTTCTCCAGTATATTCCATCTCTCTCTTGCCTATTTTCTATACCCCTACTTGCAGTCACCACCCCTTTCCACTTTGACTTGAAGTGTTCTGCCTGTGTTATGTAAATGAGCCTTAACTGTGTAGCTCTAAAGTATCCCTTCACTTCTGGTAATCCTAAAACACATTTTCTGTTGGAAAAAAACAACTTATCCCACTTAACTCTTGCCCTCTTTCCCTCCCAAATCAATTCCTTCAGCTCCTTATTACTTATGGTCTACAGCGGGTCTATATTACATAATCAAAGTGTAAAAACTCCGAATGTGAAATCATCAAATCTATAACCTCGAAAGCTGAATACTCCATAGACTGAGAACAGTGATTTTTTTTCCCAGGGAAAAAAATTGCTGTTCCAGTACAAAACCCGAAACAAAAGAACAGTACAAACTATTTCTAATGTGGGGGGGCTTCACCCCCCCACACCCCCCAACGTGGGGGGCTGTGCCCGCCACCTCCCCCCTACTTAAATATACCAACTCCGAAATTGCACCACAGTGAGGGAAATAGCGAAGCTGCGGAAACGGCCTACCGAATTCTTTCCCTGGGAAAGAATTCAATGTTCCGCGGCTTCGGTATTTTCAGTCTTTGAACTTCCGAGTTTGAGGTTGTGGCGTGCGAGGTTCTCAGCTTTTGAGCTTCCAATATACACCCATCTACAACTTATCCTTTGATTGGTAAACTATGTTTCACCTGTATATAATATTAAAGGGACTAGAAGCAATTTCACTACTTGCATCTCAGTATTCATATCCATAGTCAAGAGCTTCCAACTTCTCAACTTTTGTATTATCCTTTAAGTCTCTTTCCACATATACTGCTGCCACAATACAATCCTTTTTAATCCAAACACCTACATAATTCAGTTTATCATATCCTCATAAATATACTGGCTTCCAGGAATTGGTTCATTAAATATGACCAGCCAGAAGTGTCTTACTGCTTAAAATTTCTTGCCTGTAGTACTCCAAATTAATTTATCAGATTTACCTTTAATTATATCATTCCCTCCTTTCCGAAGAAAAAGATGCAACTTGTTCTTTTTTGCTGACGCTATTCATGTGTGGCAACATAGTTTTTTTGTGATAGCTTTTGGTTTATCTTCATTTATTTTATATCCTGAAAAAAAGACAAAACTTTGTCATAATGTTCTGCAACACTGAAATATCATTTCTGAATGTTTCAAATCCAAAATAATATCATCAGCAAATGAGGCAAGTTTTTTATTAAGTACCATACCAGTTATATCCTTGAATTTGTGAGTCCCTTAGTTTTGTTGCTAACGACTCATAAGTATAAGGCAGAAAACAAAGGGAAAAAGGACACTCTTGTCTGGTTCCTCTGCTCAAGTACAGCTTGTCAGAGAGGACGCCATTTGCTCAGGTTCATTGATCATCAACGGCATGAAAGCGTGTTTTTCATTCTTCACCACAGCTGGTCTTAGTAGCAATGGGTACTCATCCTGAAAATGTGTGCATTGTTTCAAGAATTAAGGCTTACTATTTATCCTTCAAAGTGCCTTCAGATAGTATACAGTATTTCTTAAACAAATGTTATGCACGTTACTTAACTAATTGTGTTTGGGACTATAAAGTAGAATTGTCTAAAGGTGAAAAACTTATGAAGTACTGATCTAAGGAATTCTGAAATAATTTCTCTCAGTCTCTAAAACAACTGCATACACTCATGTGAAGAGTAAATTCTGATGTTTTTTTTTTTTTTTTTTTTTTTTTTTTACTGCACTGAGCAGAAAGTGCTGGAGTGTTATAACATCACTTAATCTCAGTTTGCCTAAATCACAGATTTATTGCTTCACATTCATGCAGTCCCTCACAGTGAGATTGGAACAGGTGTGACCAACTACTGCATATCTTTTGGTAACGTATAAAGTAATTTTATCTGAATTCTGCCCTGAGCTTTAAAATTATCATATATTTTTACAGGCCCTCATATAATGATATGTGGGCATTGCTTTATTTCTTGCTAAATGTTGTTTGTGTTACATTGCATCTTTGCTCCTCTGCCATGTTCATGTGACACTTTTTTATCTGTAGCAATCAAGCTTTTATTTCTTTCATGGAAACTGGATCCCTGACATTACCGCATTAGGGTGACACAATAACAACAGAAGACCCTGTGCTGCTCTGTTTTCTTTCTCTCTATTTTTTTTATGCTTGATTCTGTGTAATTACTAGACGTATCACTGTATTTTCAATTAATTTTATTGAACAAAATAAAATGGACACTTTGGCCTGATACATCTTTATTTCCAAAATTCTTGAAAGGCACTAATCTGTCTGTAATGTCTGCTTCCTAATAAACTGCTTATGCCTCTGTTTTATTTACTTCTTATTGCCTGTGGGGTCTATGGACACCCTTTTCAGCATAGATTGGTCTGAATATAAGCTTCCTGCAGCACTGTTTTTGGTAGATTATGATTGGTTGGTGTTGGGACAAGTGGTGATGTAGTGAGATGGCAAGAATGGTGAAATATGCCTGGTTAGCAGGTAACTACATTTGTTTATATTGAAGAGATTCCATAGTAAGCAAGGTGAGTACTTACCTACCCAGCAGGCAGCTCTTCTCCTCCACCGTTTCTGCTGCTTTTAGGGAAGTTCCATTCCATTCTGAAGGCTTTCCTGTGGCGTACCCCAGAATTTGGAGTTATTGATTTCTCAGCATAAGTACTGCCTGTGGGTGGGATGATTAGGAAATATTGACTTGAATATTATCCCTCTTCTGCTGATGGTCAGCTGTGTGTAGCCTTTGTGCCCAGGATAATGAACCTTACTTATCCCCAAAGTTTAAAGCCAAAGAATAATTTGAGGCTGTACCCAAATGAAAGGTAATATATTCATGGACTGAGATTATGTGGGGTAGGGTTAGTGTAATGGTTAAGGCCTTCACCTCACAGACACAAAGGTAAAAGTCTTGATTCTTATCTCTGGCTATTAGTTAAATCTCCAGATTGATTACCTACTTGATTTTTACCACTGGGCTGAGAAACTTGGCTAGGCTTAAAATGGCCTGCAAAGACAGATAACCTAGTATTAACCTATAAACCTGTGTCATGGGTGGCTGGGCTAAGAAGTCCCTCATTTGCTTGAGACCTAATGCACAGTTGGGAACTTCACTTAAAATCTACGAGTATTTTCTGGATGAGATCAAAGCTCCTGAGACTCAGTGTCTGCTAAGATGGAAAGAGTCTTATAATCTGCTGGAACATGGAAATGCTTAATTATTTATTCCCATCTGCTGATGTGTCCACACTGACATTGGCAGTTATGATGACATTAATTTTATTTATTTATTTGACATTTGTTTATCATGAATGTCTGACTTGACCAAAAAGTGCCCCTTTTCATCAGAGACATGGGGAGAAAAGCTCCAGAAGTTACAGAGTTTACAACAACATAGTAATAACGATTACATTTTATTATGCATGCTAAACAATTACATAAATCACATACATAAAATAGAAGCATAAGCTTTGAAACAGCAGATGTATTTAACAATTGGTCATCATCATGGGTACGGTAAGAGCAAATGGATATAACTTTATAGACAGAATTCTGAGGTATAAGCTGTACATCTATGTAATACTTTACATCATATGTGTACAAGTTTGCAAAATGCAAGCAGACGTACTGCATTAAGGCACATATCAGGTAAGCTGCATATATGACTCAATCAAAAATGAAATATAAAAGGGATTATGAGGGATTGTCAGAGGAGAGATTAGACATTGTGGAAGAGAAAGGGGGACGGGTTGGAGAGGTGATATAGTGTGGAAGTGGAGGGGGAAGTAGTAAAAAGATACGATAGGAGATGGAGAGATAGGAAATGGGATGCAGAGAGAGAATGAGATCAGTCAGGGTTAGAGCAGTAGCGTACCTGGGGTTTGCTTAGGTATTATCCTAGAGAGCATTTAATACAAGGCAGGTTATGGATTGTTCTGATAATTAGAGGAAGGGGGTTCCAAGCTTTGGCTACTAAGTATGAGTATAGGCATTGGCCAGCTGATTTAGGTGGTTTAAATATAGAGAGAAGGAGTTTATCTTCTGATCTAAGATTTCTATTTGGGATGTATAAGTTGAGTAATTGTTCAAGTGCTGGACATGCTGATCGTTTGTAAATAATATTGCGTATAGTAAAGAGTTGTAAATAGGAGATATTGTTAGGGAGTTCAAGCCATTCAAGGGAGTGAAAGATTTTGCAGTGGTGTGCGAAGGAATTTGTACTAGTTGCAAGTCTGGCAACTTTGTTGTAGCAGTTTTTAAGTTTATTTTTTAGGATTGATTGTAAATTTGTTAGGATGGGTGATTCATATCATAGGGAGGGCAGAAGGTGGGTCTTGGCAAGTGTTATTTTTGGTTGTTGTGTTAACAACTTTTGATTTAGCATGCCAAATTTCTGGTGGGTTTTCTTGATATTATTTTAGATGTGGAGGTCATACTTGTGTATCATCTATTATGACTCCTAATAATTTTCTGTGGGGTATAATTTCAATTTCAGTGTTATCAGAGAAGTGAATCTTAAAATGATCTTTGTCAGGAGAGTGCAATTTTAGGTAAAAAGGAGAAGTTTCATTTTTTTTATGGTTAAGTAAAAATTAGTAAGCCAAGTTTCAATGGAGGTAAATGCTTAAATAATTGGACAGTGCAGTGGTGCAGCGGTTGTGTTATTGCCTTACATCAAGAGGTTTTCTGGTTTGATTGCCAGCCTGAGTGCCTTCTGTGCAAAGTCTGCATGTCCTCCCTGTGTCCATGTGGGTATCCTCAAGATGCTTTGGTTTTCTCCCATGTTACAAAGACATACATCCAGAGCATTTCTCCTGAGGCCTCCGCTGAAAATTGGCTTTGTTCCAAGTTGGACTTCCCCGGTAAACAAATGTTAAATAAATAAATAATCTGCTGCAAGTGTGTTTTAGTGTGGTTGGAAAGCAGATGATAGTGGAGTCATCTGCATTTTGAATAAGAGTTCTTTGACATGAGGAGAAGTACAGGTTATTGACAAAAATGTTGAAAAGTAAAGGACCGAGGATGGATCCTTGTGAGACACCAATGGAGGTGAAGAGAAAAGAGGAAATGACATCTGGCCATTTAACTGTTTCCTATCTGTTGGCAAGGTAGCTGGAGAGCCATTGAAATGAAGAGGGTGATAAGCCAAGTAAGGAAAGACTGCTGAGAAGTAGGGAATGAGAGACCATACCAAAAGCTTTTGCTAGGTCTAAAATATTGCTGATACAACTTTTCCACAGTCTCTAGCCTTATTAACAGTATCTGTGAATGACAGTAAGGCTGTGGCTGTACTGTGGCCTGGCCAGAAGCCATGCTGGATTTTGATAGTTAAATTATTATCAACAAAACTGTAGAAGTTGTTGTTGATGCATTTCTCTAGAATTGTAGCGAGGGGGACAGGATAGCTATTGGGCGAAAATTATTTAGTTCCATAGAATGCCCTCCTTTATTATATATGGGAAAATATGGGACATTATCCATATGTTTGTAACATTAGATTCTGCAATGGATCTGTTAATAGGGATACTGACTGGGTATGCTATTGCATCAGTGCAAGTTTTAGGTACTCTGGCTGAAGGTTATCTGCAGAGTCAGAGCAAGGTTTGAGTCTGGGTAACAGTTTTTTATTAGATTGTAGGCGCAGGCTGAAGGGAAAATTGAGCTGAATCAGGTGAGGAAAATTTTGGGGTGGCAGTTTTGTGAAAAACTGATGACAGAGTAATGTGGAGGTAGGATTGGGAGTATTTAGAGGAGAAGCGGAAGAAGTATTAGAAGGTTTGAGGTTAATTCAGCTATACATTGTATGAAATATGTGTTGAATTTGGTAGCAATTTGAATAGGAGAGGCACTTGAGGATGGGCAGGAGTTATTTTTAGTTCCAGGGTTAAGTAGGGATAATACAGAATACCAGAATTTTTAGGTTACTTCTCATCTCATTTTGTTAATGAGGATAGTATAGTTGGTGAGGCGTTTTTTGGCATGAATGCATAGTTGTTGAAACGTTTTTTTATTTTTTTATTTTTATTTTTATGCCATACCCTCCATGCACTGCCTCTTTCTTTCATAAGGTGTTTACATGATTTGGTCAGTCATGGGGGTCAAATTATTTTTGGTTCTTTTAGTTTGCAATGGAATGAGGGCATTAAGAATGTTTAGAAGTACACTTGAAGTATACTATAGCTTTATTTAGGGGACAGTACTTCAGAATGGACCAGTTTATAGATTTTAGTGATTCAGTGAAAGTTTCTTGAGAAAATGTTGTTAATTTGTGGGCGGCTTTAAATGCATGTTCCTTTGTAAGTTGGGTGGTATTTCTTAGTGTAAAGGTTGGTAGATGGTCACTGAGGGAGACAGGGAGTGTGTATGTTGAGGTGAAGTTATCGGGGTCAGAAACCAATATCCAGTGAGGAATGGATTCTTGGGAATGATTTGTGTTGAATGTTGTTGGGAAATTGATAACTTGAGTAAATCCAAAGAGGTTCATGCTGTTATTTGAGCTATCAGAAGAAAGGAACTGACAGTCAATATTAATATCACCTAGTACGATAATTTCATTGTTTATTGTTTCCAAAGCCCAGGGAATTCTCCAGCGTGGGAATATTATGCTCTGAGGGATGTATATTATAGCACATATGATTTTGTGTGTATTTAACTTTAGGAATGAGCCAAAGGTTTCTGCATTAGAGAACTTTGGGATGTCATCAGAAAAAAGGGGGTCATTGTGAGGGTATTAGGGAGGAGCAGGGTTATTCCTGTTCTTTTCTCACTTGTTCTGCCTAAACTGTTTATGTTATATCTTGGTGGTAGTATTTCAGTATCTTTTATATTACGTTTTAGCCATGTTTCAGTTACAGGTAGGAAATATGGTTTATACCAATTTTTCCAAGCATGAAAGGAGATGATTTTGTTACACATGATTCTAATATTTAAATTAATAATGTTTAAGGTTTTATATATGCTCTGTAGTGGTAGTGCTGGGTGGGTCCATGGTTGGGATGGGTGTTACCACATTGTTTAATGAAGGAGAATGAAGCTTTATTGGTGGAGAAGGAAGCTCTACTTATGCATGATTTCAGAGTTTTGGGAAGTAACTTTAATTTTATTTTTTTTATTGGGATAGGATGTGTTAAAAGATTTTTAGTTTAGGGTATAAGGCATAACCAGTGGACAATAAGCTATGGGATTTATTGGAGAAGCTGTTTTGGAGAGGGAGATTTGTAGTAGAGAAAGTAACTCTGGTGGTGGGTGTTTTGAGGATAGAAATTAGTGGTGGTATGAGGTGGGAGATAAGTATTAGAAGTAGGGTGAGGCAATGAACAAGTAGCATGGTAGAATGAATATGTAGAGTTTTGGTAGAGATGAGTTAAGAAAGTGGGAAAAATAAATACATACATTTAAAGATGCTGAGAGGTGATGTAGAAGAGATTCAGTACTGGAAAAGGTGTAGTTAAAATGTAGTCAATGACTATGTGGCATGGTTACCTGATAGGTTAATAAGTGTTTGTGTCTGAGTTGGTAGTACATGGAAGTATAAGAACAGATGTAGTGGGGGTGTGTCGAAATTGGGGGTAGGGTAGGGAAGCAGAATGAAACCCGAGTACGAAGAGAGCTGAACAGAGTGGGTTAGACTAGTGATCATACTAGAGTAAAAAGAAAAGAATCAGTAGACACACTAAGATCCTAAGGATAAGTAGAATCTTAGTTTTAACTTTCTAATATGAGCTATCAGCAATATGTTTGTGGAAAACAAATTTGGGTAGCTAGCTATCACTTGTGGTGAGATAAATGCATTAGAATGAGAATAAACGAAGGAAGGCATAAAAGTGTAAGCTAATCCATGCACACTATAAAAATAAAAGCAAGAAAACTGCTTATTCTACTTTTGTATGGGGGTTTATTGGTTGCACTTGAATATCAATATAAAAACCTAGAGAGCAAATATTTTTTTGAAGGGAATGCCTCATACTATATGCACACAGAGGTTGTTTACAAAATGTAGATAACTTTATATAAATCTTTGGTTAACCAGAACTTTATATTTTCATTTGGCTATATATTTAATCCATGTTAGAATGAACATTTTCCGAACTGAGAGTTAGTTCATCCCTAATTTATAATTTTTCCAAACCTGCCAGGCAGGGTCTTAGATTGGATTACTGCTAGATACTACAGGCATGACGTTCTTTTAAAAGACATAGGCAGTAAACTGGACAGCAATGACAGCAGGCTGGTACGTTGTAGAGTAGGTGATTAGAAATGGGAAATAGAATAAGGAGAATGAAAAAACAGTAAATTGTTAGACAGAGTAGGAAATATCTACTATAGATTATATGATAAGACAAGAATCAGGCGTCTTTACAGAACATGGAGATAAATTAATTCTACTGACAAATATTTCATGAAGAAAATGACTAGTATGGATTACTAAGTCTACAAAGTTTTAAATCACATCGTGCAGCCAACTAGAGCATTCAAGTTCTTAATATGTATAATTTTCTGTAAGAGAGCAATTAAGCAACAGTGTGTTAAGAGTAAAAAGCCTTAATTCTCACAGCATTCAAATCTCATTTGCCCATCTACCTCTGATTTCATGTGACAGATTGAATTAGCAGAGCAGCAAAATATTTTCAGTTTATGGTACTTAGGCATTTAATAAATAGTATCATAAATAGATTCTAAAAACATCTGACTGACTTTACTATAGCAGTTGAGATATCTGGCACACTAGTTTCTCCATTAGTCTCACATAACTTTCAATATCAGTAAAAACATAGTGGGAATGCTAAAATTCCCTTAACTTAATCAAAGCTAGAGCAGTTTTTAATTATTAGGACAGACTAAATCAGCTAGATTGTGAGGTACTACAGCAAGCCAGAGACATTCTGCTTGAGGCATGATACCAGCATTTCCATTTCAGAAATAGGTTGGAGTCGAATACATATTACAAGCAAACCCTCACTTTGGGATGTTGCAGAAGTGCCAAGGCAGTTCTGCAACAAACTGAGACACAGCATTAAAAATAAGAACTATAGAACAAACATAAGCAAACCAGCAATCTGTTGGTGCACTAAGGCGAGGTGTCACTAGACACGACTTTGAGGGGAGGGAGGAAATCATGAGATGGGAACAGCAAAGTGCATCACTTGTGACACATGTAAAAAACATTTGTATTGGTTAGTAGTTTGTCAGGTGACAGAATCTGCCATATCACCCATGTACTCAAGCCTCTCAACAAGCGGTACTGTTATGACTCTGTCATAGTCCATGCTGACGTGAATGATTTGAGATGTACCTCCCTGGATTATATAAAGAGAGACATGACCAAGCTCACTGAATATGTGTCTCAGGCAGGTATGTTCTCAGCCTTAAGCAGCATTTTACTGTCACCCACAATGATGCCTCAATACAAACAGAAAATGAGTGACTTTAACAATTGGCTTAGTTTCTGGTGTCATTCCAAGGGAATGCAGTGCCTGACAGCCTGGGAAAACATGGTCGACAGACCATGATGCTTTGCCAGAGATGGCCTGCATCTGTCTCCCTTGGGCTTCAGGCTTCTGGCAAAGGCTCTTACCTTCCCCATAGTGCCTTTTTTAGGCAATGCCATGAAATCAAAACTACCAACATGAAAAATTTATCAAAATGCAAATTAAAGGGTCATGCTGCGAAATGCTGGGAGTCTAAACATGAAACTGCACTAATTGCAAGCATTCTTAAACCTGGAAGATGCTAACATTTGTGCAGTCACAGAAACCTGGTTCAAAGTTGTGGAGAGCACCACAGCCATTCCAGATTACTCATCCTATCGTACATTCAGACCCCAAACCATAGACAGCAAAGCAAAAGGACGTGGAGTTGCAATATATATTAAAGACATATACACCTCCAGGCTGGTCAGAAAGTATGATGCACAGGAGACACTCCAGATGCTGTTAACCATTGATGAGAACCCTATTCAAATCATAGCTAGCTACAGGCCCCCAACTTTGACTCAAGATGCCTACTTCACCTATCTGGAATTCTTCATATCTATCAAAATTCAACCCTTTACCCCGATCATGGGTGACTTTAACTATCATAGGTTCATAGGTTGGTTCATAGGTTGGTACTAGGCTATCAGCCCTAGGGCCTATACAAGCCTAGCCATAACAATTCCCTGGCTATTTCTTCCCACGTTATTTACTTTCCTGGACCCCTGTCTAGCAGGGCGATAGATTGGAAGATATACTCATGCCAAAACACAAATGCCCAGAGATTCCTTGATTTTGTCAGTGCAAATGCCTTGGACCAGCTGGATGACACCCCCGCAAGAGATGATAATATCTTGGACTTGGTATTAACCAACATGAGTAACCACTGCGACATCCCTACAGTGTCATCATCCCTGGTAAGATCCGACCACAAAGAAGTCACTTTTAAAGTCACCATCTCCCCTGCCCCCCCCCCCCCCAGCTAAGGTCAAACAAAAAAACTTTTCCAAAGCTGATTATAACCTCCTGAGGGAAAGCATAAACAGCTTCACAGCCCCCTCCACCTCCATAGGAACTGGCAATATGTTCAAACTTACACCAAAGTACTATACAAGCATTTATATAGCTGCTTGAATCAGGGATACCAGAAAGGACAAAATCCTCCTCCTCAAGGAAGAGTAAACCTGTCTGGTGGACATCTGCAATGATTAACTCTATAAAAAAAGGAAAAAAAAATGCTGTCCAGGACCAAGAAGGAGCAGGTGCCTAATTGGAAGCAATCTCTCCTTAGCCTGAATAATCAAATAAGAGCACTAGTGAAATCCTCCAAAGCAAATTTCAAGTCCAGATTGGCCACATCTGCTAAAGACAATCATAAGGCCTTCTTCACATATGTTTGCAATCTCAAAGGAAACAGTCAGATCTGCTTAGAACTGGTGGTCAAGGATACCATATACACAAACGCCGTAGATATAGCCAACCTGCTGGTAGACAGGTTCAGTGAAAACTTCACTCCACTGTCACCCCATCAGTAAATCAGGACATCCCTAGCAGCTGCCCCCTTCCCTTATCTCTAGGAATCAAGTCATTACGGCCCTCTCAAAGGCAAAAAATACAGCCTCCATGAGACCTGATAACATCCCAGGTTGCATCCTACATGAATGCAGGGAGGAACTTGCAACATCATTAGGCACCCTATTCAACCAAAGCCTGAGTACTGGCTTTGTCCCAGCCAAGTGGAGGACAGCCACTGTCATCCCTTTGCACAAAGGTGGAATGTTCATCGATCCAGGAATTTATAGACCCATCAGACTAACTAGCCTGATCTGCAAGGCTATGGAATGGATTATTATGGACCACATTAACAAGGACATTGGCAACCGCCAAACACTCAATCCCACACAGTTTGGTTTCACCTAGGGGAGGTCATGCCTGTTAAATTTGGTTGACTTCTTTGAGCCAGTCACCAAAGCCATGGACGAGGGGAAGACAGTGCACACTGCCTACCTTGACCTGGCCAAAGCCTTCGATACTATTTCCCATTTGGGTATAATAGATAAACTCTCTCAACTAGGCATCAATCTGTATGTTACCAGATGGGTAGCAAACAGGCTCACTGATAGCACTGACCTAGTCAAAATAGGAGAAGCCACCTCAAACAGTAGACCCGTAATGAGTGGTGTACCCCAGAGATTGGTCTTGGGGCCTCTGTTGTTTGGTATATACTTTTCTGAGGTGCACGCCAAAACCAATAGGCTGTGGCTGATCAGGTTTGCAGATGAAGGCAAGCTGGGCACTGTCATCAATTCCCTTAGTGATGTGGGCATCCTCCAAGTGGGTCTCACCCAAACAAATGACTGATGCCAGAAACATGCCCTCAAACTGAATGCCAAAAAATGCATCATCATCATCCCCTTTGGACAGAGTGATGTCCCCACAAATTATCACATTACCAACAATCCTAAGCAAGCAATCAGTCATGAGGGACTTGCGCACACAGGTTGACAACAAACTGACTTTTGACCAGCATATTGCCTCCATTGTATGGAAAGCTTTCTACATGGCCCGCCTCATTAGTAAGGGTATCTCATCCAGGGACAAGGAGGTCATAATATCCCTGTATTCTTCCCTTCCTCCTGACCAGGAGAATCCAGGGCCTCAAACATCTACCCTACACAGATAGGCTAAAAGCCCTGTCCCTCTACTCAGTCTTATACATACTCCTCATAGGTGACCTCTGGCATACAAAGCAATCTCAGACCCCGCCTTGATGGGACTGCTGCATCTGCAAGTCTAGCTCCACTCAAGTAACTTTCACGCGCGACCTTAACCTGGTCTGTGACATCAATAGGACTTGGTGGCAGGATAGATTTGTGTTCCAGAGGCTCCCCGTCTGTGGAATAGACTCCCTCTCCACGTCAAGCAAAGTACCTCATTAACCCTTTTTAAGCACAACCTGGATAACTGGAATGGGTACAGAAAATATAGCCTTGGGATTCCACCTGTGTCCTGCTGGACATGGGCATCGGGTGCTGACTTGTCAGAGCATGGGCTAAATTCTTGGCTAGGCTTGAAAAGGCCTCAGGGCCAATAGCCTAGTAACTTCCAATGATCCTAAGCAACACTCCTTCTGAGTTATATACTTGAAACAACCCTTAATTTCCTCTAAGCAAAGGTTACTTTAGAGTTAGAACACTTACTGTTACAGCAAGCAGTTTTACGCTGATTATTGTTCTTGATGTGAGGAAAGACTGGGCATGCAAACAACTAAGGAGGTTGGCTTGTAAGGGGAGACCTACCAAGTGAGGAGTATTGGGTTCCTCCTTACCCTAATGTTTTTAAAGGGTGCAAAGGATCATAGGAGAGTTGCGATGTGACAGTGCGGGAATAAGAATGGGTACATTTGCAAAAAAAACCTCTGACCTGCGCTCGAGCTAGAGCAAAAAGAAAACAGGAAATCAACACACTAAGATCCTAAGGGTAAGTAGGTTTTTAGTTTCAACTTTCTAAGATGAGCTGTCATCGATATGTTTGTAGAAACCCATTTGGATAGCTATCATTCATGTGTGGCATGATTAATGCATTACAATGAGTATAAAAGAAGGAAGGAATACAAGTTAATCTATGCATATTATAAAAATAAAAGCAGGACAGCTGCTTGTTCTACTTTTGTATGAGGTGTAGCGGTTCTGTTGGATATCAGTATAAAACCTACCTAGCGAATAGTTGGTGGGAGGGGGGTGGCAATTCCTCATGCTGTGTGCACACTGACTTTGTTTAGAAAGTGTAAGTAATTTTATATAATCCCTTGTATAACTATAACTTTATAATTTCATTTGACTATATAGTTAATCCATTAGGAAGAATATTTTCAAAAATGAGATTTAGTTCATTCCTACTTTATAATCATTCCAAAACTGCTGGGCAGGGTATTAGGTTGGATTAGCACTGCAAATTTCAGGTGTGAATTTCTTTCAAAAACATAGGCACTGGCAATAAACTGGAGAGCAATGGTGTTGAGATAGTACTTTATAGAGTAGTTGATCTATAATTGTTCCAAAGGTGCCAGGCAGGGTCTTTGGTTGGATTACTATTGGATATTTCAGGTGTGAAATTCTTTCAAAAGACATATACAGTAAAATGGAGAGCAATGGTCTTGAGATAGTACTTTATAGAGTAAGTGACTTTAAAATCCAGCAACTTATGGTTTCTGCATATTCTACAATGCCTGTATTGAGGTCTTTTTCGAATGATTCCCTCAAAGATGTACCCAGTACAAATGCAGAAACACACATTCATTATCCCTAATACATTCCTCCACAGGACTTTAACTCATAAATCCTCATTAAAAAAACACCTAACCTTTAATATTCGGCAGTTGTCTGCTGCATGTTTACATCATGCTGTTGGAGCAGTCTTCTATCGAGATGATGGCTTTTTTAAATTACTACAGCTCTCATCTTAATTTTATTTCAGGGCCAAATTTGCTGCTGCTACAGTACCTAGAGTGGATATTGAATGCCACTGCTCACCTGCTGACTGGTCATTTATAATCATGGCATGATTTTCTATGATCACACAGCCTACATTCCCAGTGTACCTACTTCAGATGTTGCCATAGCTTAAAAGGCTGTATATCAGCAAGGCCCGGTCTGCGTGATAGTCCGCTGGCACATGCATATATATGTGTAATCCCTAAAGCTGGTCTTCTTTGTAATTCCCAGGTTCAAGAACTATGGATCATAACTCATTAATGACCTATGTGATGTGGAATGTCACAACTCTACCAGCCTACACACATCTTGCATTCCTGAGCATTTTCTGGAAAATAAACTTAAGAACAGATAAATAAATGCAAATATTCTGTGAACAATAAAAGCCATTAAAACAGTACAAATAACAATATTATCAGTAAGAATCGTTCTTTACAGTGATAATAGTGCATTCATAGTCTTTCCCATAAATATTGTTATATATTGTAATACATACAAACCCCAAATTATATTTTTCTAAACTTTCACAAACAAATTTTTATTATTTTGGATACTATACATCCTAGATATATATGTTAGAACATCTTTGTTAACCAGACATAAACTTTCACATGACAACAGGAAATTCCTCTATAAGTGCATGTTTATTGAGATATTTACAAAATATGAAAACATATGTTTAATTGTATAAGTAACAATACAAATAATACTGGATATCTCTCAAGGTGTGTGACTTACAGTGCAATTATCAAAGACAGTTATCTTCAACAGCGTCTAACAGTCTCACTTAATGTCATGCAACGATTTGTAAGTCACTTGGATTTTGAAGTATTAATACGATATGGAAATATTACTTATTTTCATAATTACCTACAAACTGGCAATATTTCCATTATATTGTGATGTAAACCAACATTTTCAGTAAATTGTCAAGTATAGTGAGATATAAACCAACATTTTCAGTGAATTGTCCTGTCCTCCACATTGGTGTTTCACACCATATACCTCCATAAAATGTGGGTCAGTCAACTATGAAAGTATGAACATAAATATTAAAGTATAAATAGTAAGTGGCAAACAAAGATTAATTTCTCCACTGCAAGACATCCTAGACTAACAGTCTTAGTGTAATTTTATTAATAACTCCTTTCACTTTCTAATACTGTCTATTATTAACTGGTACGTCACTTAGTTAAAGAAGATAGACCCAGAAAAGTTTTGGACACCATAAGGAAGTATGGATGTGAACTGAAAGTGTACAAAAATTGTGTTAAAAGCTTGAGTGAGATAATTTGGAAGCAGCAAATTTTAGCATCGGAATTGAAACCACATGCTAGAAGCTTTTAGGAGTCTGTATAAGAGAACACCACTGTAAACAGACTTAGGAAGACAGATGACAGCATTCAAGTTTGTCTCCTCTTCACTCTTTAGTACTTTCTAATTTGGTTGCTCTGTTATTTACATATTGAAGTTCCCAGGTTGACATATATTTGTGAAACTCATTGAGTTCACTGTATCTACAACAGTTTCGTTCTCTCCAAACAGAAAACACTGCCACAAAATGAAGAGTTTGCACATGTGTAGGCATGCATAATTAAATTAATGAATGATTGAAGTCTAGCCAACTGGTAATACTGTCTGCTTTTAGCAATGTTTCTAAAAGTGAATGAGGAATTGCTTGGTCTTTCTTATAGTTAAACTAAACAGGCTACACCAGCCTACAAAAGTCTAGATATGTGCTACAGAACCCACACAGATTATATGATTGCCAAGGTCTGTAGCTGGAGCTCACAGCTAAGGGGTTTGTTTAGTGCATATGTGTCTTTTCATTAAGTCACTCTCAAAAAATAAAGAGGGAAGAGCAAATTACTGTTTGCCTTGTATGTACATGTTGTGCTAAAGAATACAGGAAAGCAGTATTAAGACAATAATGCAGACAAGGCTGATATGTTCTACATGGCAGCTTTATATGAGACTTAGAGAATAGAAGTAATATTGCTAGAATTATGTTTCTACCATTGGGTGGATTGCCTATTCTCTTACAAAAAATAAATTTCTCAGTCATAGTTTTCCTCTCATTAAGTCTTGTGTGAAACTAGAGACAGAAGGCTGTCACTGATTTTCTTTATGGACAAGGACAGGAGGATTCTCTGGGTAGCAGAGACAAGGAGTATCCCTTGCATACTTAGTTACATGTAGGACAACATTTAGACAGAACAGAAAATGGGCAAATGTCCAGGTGGGGGGTTGTGAGTGACAAGAACTGTATAGAAAGCCTAGAATGTTAAATACACATCACTGAGCAGTAATGTTCCTGTCTGGTGCAACAATTCACCTGGGATGAACACAGTGTTAACACAGAGGTTGTCCTCTCTAATTAAGGTTATCTTAAATCAAATTATAGCTCAAAACTCAAGTTTCACTGAAATGTTAGCCCCATCCCAATTTTTTCTAAAACTAACAGTTAATCCCTAGGACTCAGTAAACTCTGTGTAGGCTTTGCGCAGTTTACATGTGTGCGAGGTGATGCATGGTCAGCTGCAACACTATTTGCATACTCATGCTGCACACCACATTTAAACGTAACTAAGCACAATTTTATGGCTGGCAACAGTGTTGCTGGCCAGGAAACCGTGTAATGCAACATGGATAGCAAACCTGTTTAACTCAGAGCACAGTAGGTTAGTGGGTCTGTGCAGAATGCGACAAAGATCACCAGGGCTCAACATATAATAAAAAATTGTGTCTGGAGTGTTTCTCTGCGGGCCTCCATGAAAATGGGCTCTGTCCCAGTCAGACTTTCCCAGTAAACAAATATTAAATAAGTAAATAAAAAAGAAATATAATATTTCTCATAGCTCTCAATCTCTTAGTGCAAGAAATATGGACAAAGCACAACATAATGGGAGGGGGCAATGACCCAGAAATGTTGGCAGATTTTACATATTTGCTCTTTTAAACTTAGAAATGTGTTAGAATAACAAGGGGTTTGTGTGAAGATACATTTTCTGAAGGATTTGAAGTCTAAAACTCAAATCTATGCAAATATTGCTTGACATCAGTTCTGAGATAATCTCAGTGATATGGCAGAAAACCACAGATTTTATAAAGAACACACCAAAAAATTCTGGACAGTTGAGAGGTATGATAGTTATGTATGTGGTCCAAACACAGTACAAGACAGTGCATACAGTGCAGAGTATTGTGAAATCCCAATCCTAGCATGCTGTACAGAAGTTTTGTAAATGATCTGTAAGTGTACATGGACTGGCATGTAAAATAAATACTCAGGGGAAGTGTGTGTATTGAATATGAACATACAAATTGTAGGTTCAAAAAGCCATATAACAAAAAACATCCACATGAATCAAACACGGTGGCTCCAATCAATCGTTATAAACCAGACTTTCCAAGGACAAATCAATAAAAGGTACGCGGGCTGGTAAAAACAGTCCAAATTTAATAAACAGTTAGCGCTTTCACCTGGTAGGCTTCATCAGACAACTACTACAATGTTAAAAACATTTAAATAAGACATCTCATCAAATCATTGGTGCATGCTCGTACTGATGTCATTACATATCATTAATATGCAATTATAAGGCATAAATACAAACATTTCCATCATAATCAATATGATCAAAATTCAATAAAAACAATCCATGTGTTATAGCCTAATGCTTTAGAAATGACTGTCATCAAGATAAAAAATACATCATTAAATAGCAGTCGAATTCTACACTGTAGTTAACTAGACTATGGGCAGGATTCATGAAGCCTCCGTGTAAGAGTTATAGCTCATACACGGAGGCTGCAGTTAAACGGAGTGATGTCAGCATGCTCTGCATATTAATGAGAGCATGCTGAATCACACTGAAGGCCAACACGGTCCGTGAAAGACAGTAGGGGGCATGTCCGTAGGCCGAGCCCTGTAAGCGGACATGCCCCCAGAAGAGGAAAAGTATCCAAAGGAAACACCCACGACAGAGTCCACGGAAATGTGAATAAACAGAACACAACACATGCCCCCACAGACTATGAACATAAAATAAATATAAATGAACATGTTATAATTTTTTTTAAACTGTAAAGATGTTTAACCGTGAGTGCGCTCGTTTGCGCGGGCGTGCCCGTAGCGCAGCTACAGTTAGCAGTCAGTGTGAAAGCATATAAAAACTAAATATGCAAAATAAACCAGGAAGCAATAGCGTAGCGATAAAGATGCTGGCTGCAGAGCAGGCATTCATGGTTCGAGCCCCCACAACACCATTTTTTTTTTTGCAAAATAAGCAGGAAACAAGTCCCTGACAAATATGTAGACATAAAACCACAACTTATGTAAAATGTAATGAAATAGCCCATTCATATTGAAGAAATGTGAGGTAACAAAAGAATAAAAAATGCCAGATGTGCCCATAGATGAGCTACAGTTTAACAGGGTGAGTGTATCTGCCCGTAGATGAGCAGTGGTTTAACTGGTGCAAAATGAGTGCCCGTAGCTGAGCAGTGGTTTAACACGCTATATCTATGTGCCCCTAACTGAGCTGAGCGTAATATGCGTGCCGATAGCCAAATGAGGCTTAAAGCAGTGTACCCGCTTATGCGGAGCTGCACACCGCAAACAAGCTAACCGACGGGCAACGCGTTGAGCAAGCCGTATCACAACTGCCTTTACCCAGAGACACCCCTCTGAATGTCTAGACAGTCATGAAAAATAAAAAGCAGTGGCCAGGTTTGAACCCAGGATACTATACACCATAGTCAATGTACAGAACCACTAAGCCATGACAGCAGTACCTAAAAATGCAATAATAGCTAATATATAGGAATGAATACAAACTACAGCATGACAATGCAGGTTTACTGAAGTTGATACAATTCCAAAATGGCCAATCACAGATATGTGGAAAAACGGACTATATAAGCCCCATAGGCGGGAATACACAGCATAAACGATTGTAGAACAGACCTGCAGGCAGAATGTCAGGAGTAGGTGAGGGTAGCCGCTTTCGAGCACAGAGGTGGGGTGTTGAGGAGTCCAGGTACATGGCCTGGCTCCTAGTCCACAATCATGAGGCCCAACTCATGCAGGGCCAGGTCCTCTGGGGAGCATACAGGGCTGAGGCGTGGGACCAGTTGGCTCATGATCTCACCAGTGCCACAGGGATTCCAAGGACTGGTGAGCAGGTCCGTCACCACCATGCGGACCTGAAGAGACGCAAGCAGGACCAACTGAACCTTTGGATCCAGGAAGCCCGGCAAACACCCAACGCCCCACTACTGAGTAAGTAACATTTAATTATGTATGTAAAAAATTAAACTAGCTGATATTATGGAGATGTGTATTCCAATATTACTTCATTTATATTACAGCTGCAGGTGTCCGTTCTGCGAACTGCAGAGCCTATGGCGATAGGCTGGTGCGGTTGCGCCACCAGGCAGGTCAGTAATCCACTAACAGTAACTGTAAAGACATATAAAAGTATGACAGTCAGCAAAAGAGTGCAGTGTAGTCAGTAAGGAATAAAATCTGCAAGTAACAGTGTGAAAGTGTATGCAAGTATTGCTTGATTACAACAGTTCCCAGCCTGTAAGTGTAACCTAAACATGAAACTGTCCGACATATATTCTGAAATAAAAATGCCCTGCCTGTAAGAAAATAGTACACAACCTGCAGCAGGCTGAAAAGTATAGCTGCAGAAGATGATGAAATCACATGTGTGAAATATATCCCTGTGGAAATACTGAAATATGACAGAAGTGAGACTGCTGGAAAGGATTGTAATAACTACTGTTAAAACATGTCAATAAAGCCTAGAAGTACCATCCTGAATAGTAAAATGAAAGCAAGTGAGAGAGTGTGAGAAAGTGTCATGAATCCAGCAATACAGTAGTAATAACCCCTGAATAAAGTATACTGCAGTCAAGACAGAATGAAATACATGTGAGACTCAAAACCAAACAGCGAAATCTGTTCAAAGTGTTGCTGCATGTGGAATGTGTATCCCAAAATCTGGATATGTTGCTCTCAGTCTGAAATACGCAGATAGGATGATTGTCTGATATACCAAACATCCACACTTGTCTACAGCTATATAAAGCAAAAGTAGCAAGATGATGTAGCTGAACAAAGCTAGATATGAATGTGTATGAAGAACACTAAAATGTATATTGATGTTGCAGTAACAGTCCTATCAGCAAGGTGAAATAGTTATCATATAGGAAACTGTAGTTAGAACAGTAGTGTGTATATAACTGTAGCTATTAGAAATGTACAGCATATGTATTGTTATTGGAAGGTGTTAATATTACTTTCTTTACCCCACCCTATAACCACATATAACCCATTCCACGTGAAAATGGTATGTGCAATCACAATTAACACCCCTGGACGTTTGTCCTGTTGGGTCATATATATTTGCATGTCCGTTGATGCATCTGCCCTGTTCATACATCCACACCTGATGGCCTGTTGCCATCAATTAACCCTGCATGTTGTTGGACTGTGTATTTCTGTTCAAATTATGCATGTGTTATGCACGCTGTTCAATGGTGTGAATATCTGGGTTTTTGGTTAATGGGAATACTAATGCATGCTGTTACAACTAATTGTGAATGGTATTATATGTCACTAACCCAAACTGTCATGACATAATGCAAAACATAGTACGACAGGGAAGGCGGGTTCCAGAGGACCCACCTCTCCCACCTCAGCTGGCGAGTGCACCTGGCACTAGTGCCGAGTCCGGACCCTCCTCTGGTGGCCCTGTGCCACCTGCGGGTGGAAGCACTGCAGGGGATGGGGCTCGCCCCCCCTCTGCAAGTGTGGCCGGAGGAGATCCACCACTCACCCTCCGTAGCGTCCAGACTGTGGTGCGTAGGGAGATTCAGGACTCTGTCCTTGAGCCCCTACGCCAGCTCGAGGCACGGGTGGTGCAACTAATGGGCATGCCTGTTGCCCCGCCTACACAGCCCCCAGCACAGCCCCGTCCTGGGCAGTGAAGGAACAGTGGCAACTGCCTATGGGTGGGGATATCAGTTCCACTGTTGCCATCTGTGGGCTCATGGGCTCTGGATATCCAAACCTCCGTCCCCGTCAATTGTGTAACCCCCCCACACGTGTTATACACCGCCCCTGTATGCATCTTGTTTGTCTTGTCTGTTTACCTACCCAACCTACCTCCCCAGCTGAACCGACTTCCTTCACCTGACATACCACTCCTACCTGAAAAAAAAAATAAAAAAAGGGCACTCTGTACCCACAAAAAAATTACGCCCCATACATAGCTGCCCATTCCGCACACATGTCCGCTGGACATGGAACCTATCAATTACAATTGGCTGTACAACAAGTATTATTGTTGTCCTGACACCTCTTTCAGGGTGGAAGGTTTCAAATGTCACACCAAATTACATACATATGCACAGCTGTTGCTGATGAAGAAATGGGCAGCTATGGGCCTTACCTACATCCCTCCTGCACATCCCAAGCTTGTTTCCCTACTGTCTTACCCTCTTTGTGACCCCTTTTTCACCACTTTCCTGTCTCCCCATTTTCTTTTCTTTCAAAGAAAATAGCGGTGTGTGGAGCTAACCGCCAGTGCATGCGTGAGCTCAGCAAACCAGCGCTAGCCCGGTTACAACTGCTTAAAAGTGCCTTAGTCACTGTGATTGACAGGTCCTGTACTCAGTTCAAAAGAAAAATAAACTCCCACTGTCAGTCCCGAAACCCAGAACCTTGGAAACACTAGTCTGTACAACCTACCACTAAGCCATGACTCTTATACAAAAACATTGTGCTAAAATAAATATAACATGTAAAAGTAGGGATGAATGTAAAAGGAATATAGGATGTGTAGTACACAAAGCATGTCATTTAAAATAAATGTCAAAACTACTGGATTTCCATAATAGTAGTGTGTGAAAAGAAACAGCCATGCTAGTTGGCAGCCTGTAGATAATAAGGTCAGTTAAAGTACATAGATATATGTATGCATATGTACATATATATATATATATATATATATATATATATATATATATATATATATATATATATATATATAAATATATCTATATATAGTTGTAGGAGTCAATGTGCATACACACTTGCTACAGGGAACATGAAAGAGGAATGGAGAATTGTGAATATACAACACAGCCTGAAGCATGAGAGAGATACTAACCTTTACAGTCACAGAACACTGTCCACAGCATACCAGCATGGTCCCCGCCCTCACAATCTGAAAGGGCAACGCCTATCACACATACCCTTTTATAGCACTGACCTGAAATCACAGTGAGAACTGCAATCAGTACACAACTGGCTGTATGCAATTAGCAAATGCTGGCTTACAATTGGTGCAGAGGTCATCACATGGACCTATGCAGATACCTACAAAAGCATCCTGTGCTAACACTCCCCACATGCAATACATTCATTGCATTGTCTGTAAGCAGACAGAGGGAGAGAGAAGTGAGAGAGAGAGAGAGAGAGAGAGAGAGAGCAAAAAAAAAAAAACACCAGACACTGTGACTCTCTGTAACCTGAAGCTGTCAGCACTGACAGTAGCAGCAGCAAGCAGAAGCTGTGGTAACACAACCAGCTGTGACAAACAGAGGTAATGCAAAGTAGCAGGTTAATAGTGTGCATACTGTGAACCCTCCAAATGTGTCATAGGTCTGTATCCATAGGTATGTCCATGTGATATGTTGTGTGTACGTAGTTCCACCAAAAGGGGATGACCATACATCACATGTCAAGCAGTCATAGGCCAGGATCCTGGCAGCATGTGTCTGTGCGTTGGCCCAGCAATGGCTGTAGTGACTGCTTTGAAATGTCAGCCAGGCCCAAAAGTCAGGATCAGCCCATCCCAAAGGCACACTGGCTGGGAACAAGTGTCTGCAGGTACCTGATGTCACTGCATATGCATCCCATACTGCATAATTCCATAGCGTAGCAGACCAGGCCCGTTATGCATATGAATTGGTAATTCCCAGGGTCAGTTGAGGTGCCCCCTTAGTGTTGTGGGACCACTGTTGCCGTATGCCACTGTCCAGGTACATATCCTGTAGCACGGCCAAGATAAACTATCAGTGTTACATGCGGTGGTATGTCCTCTCAGAGTGCTGGTAGCACACATCCAGGGGGACCACGAGGTCACAGTGATGCTGTGTGTTCTCCTCTGCTGAGGGCGGCCCTCACCTGGACATGTGCGATGATAGGGAGGTTACATCCAGCTGGGATAAATATCGCAAAGGTGGGGGAGAAGGAGGGGGATATGTGCATGTCTGCAGGATTGTTGCCAATATGCGTGTGTTTGGTGAATGTTAAGTAGGTGTGGATTAACACAGAGCATATCTGAGGCATGTGGTCCATATGTGTAACATAACTGAAGAAGGCCTTGTGGTCATCCATAGTGTTTGTGTCCATTTCCCTCCCAGAGTAGGCCGTGGCTGTTGTTATGTCGGACTGTAGCGTAGTACCAGTGCTGACCACAGATGCCTACCCTTAATGTGAATGTGCTCTGTCCTGCAGTAGCCACCTGCTATTGTTATACAATCTGCCTCTGTCTGGGGTCCACCGGACAGGATGCCTAATCTTTGTGCATAGGGTCTGGGTTAGACATGTGTGTGCAAGTGTCATGCAATCTGCGGCATGTCCGTGGTAAGCATTTGCAAAGGGGTCAGCAGTGTGGCTTGTGGCTTCCACTGGCCCAGTGTGCTGCATGGATACCATCCCAGTCCCAGCAAGTGAATAACTGTCTAACCACATACATATCAAAATAGTCTACTGTGCTGGTGGTGGTGGTGGGATATGTATATCCAGGCCGAGTAATGTCTGTCCACATCACAGTAGTGGATGGTGTCCCACATACAGTACCTTGGGATGAACCCCCAGAGTGAGGTTGTGCATTGCACCTGTCAGTGTGTGCTGACCGATGGGGCATGCTACTACGTTGTGTGGAATGTGGCAGGTATTGTTGCACAGGTGTTGGCTGAGCACTGATATCTGGCCATGTACCTGTGTATCCACCACGACACACACACATGCAACATATGGGAGTAGTAGTATATCACTACACATGAGTATCATGTATAGTATGTGTGCCATATATTGCTGACATGGTCTGCTGATATCCTGTCTGTGTTCTCTTCCAGGGAGATGGCGCGACAGTGTAACCCCACCTACTCTGTGGCGGAAGATGAGGAGATCCACCAGAGCCTGGTGCGGGAGTATGACATCCTGTTTTCCCGCACCAGTCAGAATCAGCAGGAGAGGGCCGCACTGTGGCAAGACCTTGTCCGTAGGGTAAATGATATTGGCACGCATAACAGGACATATGAGCAGGTACAACATCACTGCAGTGATTTAATCCGAAGTGTCCGGCAGCGTGCATCAGATATCCACAGGCAACAGGTCGCCACAGGAGGTGGGTGGCCACACATCCCCTCACCAGACTGGAGGGGCTACTCCTAAGTGTTGTGGCTCCAGCCCCGAACACCAACAGCAGTACACCTGCATTATGATGGAGGCTGGTTCCACACAGCAGCACGACATGGAGCGTGCAGGTAATATGCCATATGTACACCTGACTGTTCTGTACACTGTATCATATGCAATATCAATGGCACAGATGTGCCCACTGACATTAATCTCATCATTTCTGCAGGTCCCTCCAGGGTTACAGAGAGACAGGCCATCCATGCTGGTGAGTGTGTTTAACATAACCTATAATAGTCCTGATAATGCTAGTAACAGTAGTGTAACTCAGTAGTGCTCTGTGTGTATACTGCAGGGTGTGCATGTGTGCTTGTGTGCAGGTGTGTCTGTGCCCATGTGTGCATGTGTGCATGTGTGCCTGTGTCCACATGTGCATGTGTGCATGTGTGCTTGTGTCCACGTGTGCATGTGTGCATGTGTGCATGTGAACACGTGTGCATGTGTGCATGTGTCCATGTGTGCATGTGTCCACGTGTGCATGTGTGCATGTGTCCACGTGTGCATGTGTCCACGTGTGCATGTGTGCATGTGTGCCTGTGTGCATGTGTGCATGTGTGCCTGTGTGCATGTGTCCATGTGTGCATGTGTGTATAAGTGCATCACTGGTAACAATGTCTGGAGACTGTAAACTGTGTTTCTTGTCTTCATCCCACAGGTTCTGGGGCTGCTCTGGTGACCTGCAGCAGGGAACCTGAATCCTGTGCCATGGCTACTGGTAATGATGATATATGTGTAATGGTACAGGAAGGTGTGTCAGGGTCTGCCATTGGTCAGCCAATTGACAGTACACAGCTGTCAACCCCATCATTGCGCACAGTCATCCTGCCTGTACATCCTTTGTCACCATTGTCCCTAGGTGATGGACAGGATACAGCGGGCATAGACCAGGGTAATGTGGTACCTGTGGCACATGCATCCCACACAGCAGCCATGGGCAGGGTCCTCCGATGGTACCACACAGACAGTTGCCCATGGGTTCTCGTGGGAGCATCCGTGGGCGTACTGCCTCTGGCCGACGTGCCCAAAGAGGTCTGCCAACCTCAGCTATGTTTCGGACTGTCATGCAGGCTCAGTCACGTATGGAAAGGTACACCAGACAGGGTCTGAGGGAGCTCAGAGCATGTCGCACAGCCATGACAGACAGTATGCGTGACATTGCGGATGCTATCCGTAACTTCACCGATGTCATAGACAGACGTTGTGGGGACATATTACAACAGTTTCACAACCAGATGTCCATGAGCCAGGGCAATGGTGGGCGTCTGCGGCGTCGACGTGGCCGTATGCTGGCAGCGGCAGCAGCTGGCAGTCGGCGCGGACGGCAACAGGCTCACGCATGCCCCCATAGTGCCAGCAGCAGCCCCAGCAATGCTGGGTCTGTGCTGTCATTGGAACGCCCCAGGAGATCACGTGCACGTGGCTCTGGACAGTCCCAACAGGGACATGTGTCCAGTCAACACACCCCCGCTTCTGATGACAGTACCCAGTCCGGCTTTGTACTGGATACGGTCCGTAGCACCCCTGCCAGGCACAGGTACCGTGTCCGTGCACACAGACACTGATCTGTATGGCCTGCCAGGTGCAGTCTGTGGCTATCCACAAACCCCTGTATATGGCAGCCATGAGGTGGAACTGTGCGCATGCATACACACATGCAAAATGTTAACACTTAGGGCAACCACATACACGCACGCACTGCACCAACACTGCCCCACCCTGTACTGCTGCCCCTCACCAACACACATACACACACATGTCAATTGGTGGTATCAGTGGCTGACTCAGGCATACCTAATCCACACCCTGTGCATATGATGACACTGTGCCACCTCCTGCAATCTCCAACATCATTGCGGGAACAGGTAAACACGTTGCTGATGCACAGGGTGACTACATAGACGTGTATTAGTAGTATCATGTTGGTAACAGTACAGTGTGCTGCTATGACTGTGTGTGTACCCCAGCATGCCTGCTGTAGTAACAATATGAATGTCCTGAATTGTTATCTGCACCCATAGTACATACCAAAGTATAACAGCTGCACATAATTGCATGCCGGTGGTAAGGTTGTCAACAGATAGCCGCATACATGGGTAGCACAGGGGGAAAGCTAACGCAAGTAGTGATATGCAATGGTGGACATGTACAGTAATGGTGTCAAGATGCCCACAACGACTATGCCATGTGTATGTTCGCGCATCTAGATATGTGTGCAGTACCAATGTCGTCCAGATCACAAATAAGTATGACATAATATCGGTTCTACCATGGGCATCTGTGCTGCATATTCCTGGGTACATGTTGATAGTGCCTACATATTTGCATTGTTACTTACTGTTATTGTTACCCCTTCTTTGTTGTATAATGCAGTACTTCCAGCCCTGTGTACTGTAGCTTTGTTTGCATGCATGTTCGCTTGGGGTCCCCTAGAACACTGCTTACACCTACAATGCAGAGTTACAGTGATTCTGTAGACTGCTAGTGACATCTGCATAGCGTACCATATGTATGTCAACCTTACACATGACAGAACGTCACTGTCTGTCCTGTACGCATGTACGTTGCCTGTGACACATTGCACACGTCTTACCTGGCATTTACCCATGTGTGCAGTCATATATGTCAGTGCTATGAAACAGTGGCAGTCCACCCACACATACACACCTTCAGTGTGTTGTTCCCCATTGGCCCTATGTGTTGGTACTCACCATGGCAATCACACTACTAGGGTGGCATGTGCAAAGGTAACCTGTGAATCGCCTCTATGGTCCAGTTGTGGTTTATGTGAGTCATGTGTCATTGTCACAGCTGCCACATGTATGCAGTCAGCCATCACCCTTGGCCAGGAACGTACAACACATGTGTGGGATGCCACCACACAGCCAATCTGGGGACTGGTCTCTCTGAACCCAGTAATGCCATACCCTGTCAGGTGGCATGTCATATATACTACGTCCAAGACAAACGTCAAACCCAATCCCTGCTGCTACTATTGATAATACCCCTGAAGATGTTCCTGATAGCTTTGACCAGTCCTTTACTGAGACATTGCAGGCCCTAGCTAGCCATCTACCTCCTAGCTCCCCTGGTCCTGAAAGCAGCACCCCTAGAAAACTACTTGCGTCCAGCTGCCAACCAGTCGCCACTTCACTTCTCCGTACCTTGATTGTAACAGTGAAACCCACTACACTGTCTGCTGATCAACTCCCTGCCGAGTACCTATCAAAACCAGATGATGCTATTGCTTACCCTGTCTCAAAGGTAATCAAAGGAACTATGTTAGAATCTAACTTTCCCACCATCTGGAAAATGTCATATGTAATCCCACTTCACACAGGAGGCAGCTCTACTGAAGTCTCCAATTACAGGCCAATAGCTATACTCTCTCCACTTGCAGAGATTATGGAAACTTTCGTCATAGACAAGTCATGCACCACCTAATCCAAACTCGCATTATGGCAGACACTCAGCATGGCTTACGTCCTCATCACAGCACTACGTCAGGCCTCCTAGCCTTTACTAACACCATAAGCCATGCTTGCAACATTAATTATATATCCACAGCCCTCTTTTTGGATAACTCAAAGGCATACGATATGGTTGACCACCAACTTGTACTCCACACCCTGCACAGACTGTCTAGATACTGGAGCCTTCCAATGGTGTCAATCCTACCTGCATGGTCAACAGCAGGCCGGCCTCTGGCAGAACAAACCCTCTAACCTTCTACCTAACACCCTCAGAGTACCACAAGGCTCTATCCTAGGGCCCTTGCTCTCCTCCATCGTCATTAACGACCGTTATACTGTCATCCCAAAAGTCAGCTGTATCCAATATGCTGTATACTCTACTCTGATCTGCTCAGCCACATCTCCAGTAGAGTTATGGTCAGCTACCCAGACCACCTTTAATACAATAGCAAACTGGCTTTCTGAATATCGTCTGATCCTAAATCCCAATCAAACTAAACTGCTGTTATTCCACCAACACGTAGGTCTACCACTTTCACCGTTACCATAACATCAACTGATGGCACAATAATCTCCCCTGACACATCTCCGAAACTATTAGGTGTCATCATAGACAATAATCTCATATGTGACATACATGTTAACCAGATTAGCAAAGCCATCAATAGAAAGCTAGGGTCACTTTACAGAATTAAAGCCTTCCTAGCCCCTCCAGCTAAAGGTGCCATAGCTCGCTCACACCTTGTTTCAGCCCTTCTGTATGCATCCCTCTACTCTCACATATGAACAAGACTGTCCTTAACAAGCACTCGATTTGCTACAACCACATTGCCAGGTTTGCCACTGGCCCGCCTTTAGGACACATCATTGCATCAATCTAAATCAGCTTGGTTGGCTTGCAATACCCAGCCTAATACAGTATAACCAACTGATTATGGCCTATAAAATCCTCTATAATCCAGACAATACTCCTACACTTAAATTATTATCACCCCTATAACAATCCTAGACCGCTTGATCCTCTAACAATGTACTACTTCAAACTAGCAAGTTTAATAACACAGCTGGTGATTCTCTCTTTGCAAACCCTGTAAGTAGATCCTGGAACTCACTTCCAGCTGATATTACCCTAATGTCCACCTTAGGTCATTTAACAGTAGACTCAAACAACATTTGTCACGTAACTGGCTATGTCAATGTATCAAGCCTGGCTAACTCGAATGTGTAACTTCTGTGAACCACTGTACTGTGTAATTTCAATTTAATCCTGGCTTGTGCTCAGGTCTAACATTAACCTGTGGAACATGTTTGACTTGCTTACTTATGTAATCTCTGTAAATAATCTGTTTGTACTATGTAATGCTAGTATTCTGTAATGCTGTATCTGCTACCCTCGTAGCTTGTCTCCACGGGCCTCCCCTGAAATGGACATGCATCCAGTTGGGCTATCCCAGTCAACAAATGTAGGATAAATAAATAAATCAATACAAGATATTACAGTGACGACAATACCAGTCGGACATTGACACACACTGACAGCATGCTGAACACACTGGGGCATACGTGGGGACTCAGACTAGCAGCCTGCCTGGGCATCACACACCTCCGCAGCTGGCACACAGGCATATGTTCCGTCAGAACAGAGCACATGCCACACATGGCACGCACATCCCCTGTGCCACACACCCACAGCCTGTAGGGCTACACAACACACCTGCTACAGACGTGTCAGGTACCTGTCATGTGTGCTGCACTGGGGTCCCGCTCAACAGGCTGTATCTGGTGAAGGTCACAGTGATATGACTCAGGGGCACTATGGTCCACCACAGCACACATGTATACAGGTCAGACAGAGGCATGGACAGATGTGACTCACTCATTGACCATGCCAGTGTGGCTGCCTGGGACATACCTCCCTGGACTACATGATAGGGAACATAGCATGGATCTCTCAGCATGTGGCACAGGCCAGTATGAGCCTGATGTTGGTTGCCAACATACCCTCACCAGGTATTCTACCACTATATGTGGGAAGGCTGTTGTATGTCTACATTATGCTCAGTCTCCACTGTCATTCATAGGGTATCCACTGGCTGTCAACGTGTGCTTACATGCTAGGGAAGCCACATTGATGTTCACGGGTCATCTTGCACGTGACACACATGGCCCGATGTATACTGGCAAGGCTCCTTGGTACACACATACTGCCTTATGCTGCAGGACATGGTTTACATAGCGACCTCCATGGGTATCACACAGGTTAGGACACTAACAGTGCTGCTACACAACAACAGCAGTGTACACCGGAGGATGCATGCACCAGACACTGCCCTCAGCACGGTGAACTGCAATGTCTGTGCAGTACCGGATGCATGATTCATGGCTCACAGGTGTTACCCATCACTGACAGGTTATGCCCCATACCATGCCTGTCATCCCCTACACATGTAACACACATGGATAGGGGGGTGGTATCCCAAGTTAACACAGATACACACACCTCCAGGTTGTTGGCACAGCACAAACCATCAGGGCCTACTCATGTGCAGCTGACAGTGTGTCGGACTGCCATCTGGTTCATAGCATGGCACACACAACCCTCACATACACAGGAAGGCCACCTATCCTCCATAACAACACCGGCAATATGACAGTCCCATGAACTGTGTTTATAAGGCTGTACTGCATCCAGCCGTACATTGTGTGTGAGCATTACTGTAGCTACAACACTCTAGTTGAAGAGTTCACAGCATGTGGTCACCGAATTGCAGTGGAATGACATGTTACCACTACCACAGCAGGTGGGAACATGCAGCACCTGTACATTGACTACATGTACACTATATGGCCCAGACCAGATGTGTATCCCCTGCTGTAGGTCTTTCACCATAGACACCCACACTGTATAGGGACATACCATGTGCGGACCCTGCACAGTAATACACAGTCATATTGGTATACATTGCTAATACCATTTATCCACACAAAGCATGTGTCAGACATGGTAACTACTGCAGGTCACAGGTATTTATGTGTATGTGTCACACACATACATCATGTGTGCAATGCCATTGCTGGGTTAGGCAATGGCATGCATTGTTATGTACAAACACCCGCACAAGGTCATACTGTGTGACACAACCACACGTGACAGTTGTGGGTTACCAAAACATGCCTATCTGTACTCTGACGATGGTAATAGACACAGTAGCAGAGCACACTATTGGCATTACTAGCCAACTAGCCCTGTTTGGCTGTGCTGATAGTGTGGTGACATCCCCTGTGTTTACTGGTGGAGTATGCAGCATCTGGTGTATTGTAGTATTTGCCAAAAGGATCTGTTCCCTCACACTTGCATTTACACACACCCTACTACCCCCACACACATGCACACTTCATTCCCCTAACTACCTAAGTCATGACACGTGAGAGGGACGCATTAGCAAAGCGCACTGTTCGGTTTACTAGATAGTTCTTCGTCTCTGGCTATACTTATAGGGTGCTGACAACATCAGTACTTTGAAAGGGTAATGTGCATCAGGTAGTGTGATCACCTGATTGCCAAAACTAACATGTTTTTCATACGGAAATGCACACACACACATGTTATTTACAGGTTTCAAACTCCTACCTAATTACATTACGATACGCAGGGGAAACACATTAGCAGAGCGCGCTATTCGCATTACTGGGAGGCTTCCCTTCTCCTGCTGTACTTATAGGGTGCTGACATCATCTGTGTTTAGAAAGGGGCGTGTGCATCCTGTAGTGTGTTCTCCCAGTTGCCAAAAGGAACATTCCCCTCATACATATCTGCACACACACAATAATCCCCCCCCCCATCCAAACACACACGCTTGGCATTTGCAGGATTCAAACCACTACCTAACTATGTTATGACACTTGAGACGGATGCATTAGCAGAGCACGCTATTCGCAGTACTGGGAGGCTTCCCTTCTCCTGCTGTACTTATAGGGTGCTGACATCATCTGTGTTTAGAAAGGGGCGTGTGCATCCTGTAGTGTGTTCTCCCAGTTGCCAAAAGGAACATTTCCCTCATACATATCTGCACACACACAATAACCAACCCCCATCCAAACACACACACTTGGCATTTGCAGGATTCAAACCACTGCCTAACTATGTTATGACACTTGAGATGGATGCATTAGCAGAGCGCGCTATTCGCATTATTGGGAGGCTTCCCTTCTCCTGCTGTACTTATAGGGTGCTGACATCATCTGTGTTTAGAAAGGGGAGTGTGCATCCTGTAGTGTGTTCTCCCAGATGCCAAAAGGAACATTTCCTTCATACATATCTGCACACACACACAATTACCCACCCCCCATCCAAACACACACACTTGGCATTTGCAGGATTCAAACCACTACCTAACTATGTTATGACACTTGAGACGGATGCATTAGCAGAGCGCGCTACTCGCAGTATTGGGAGGCTTCCTTTCTCCTGCTGTACTTATAGGGTGCTGACATCATCTGTGTTTAGAAAGGGGCGTGTGCATCCTGTAGTGTGTTCTCCCAGTTGCCAAAAGGAACATTTCCCTTATACATATCTGCACACACACAATAACCCCCCCCCCATCCAAACACACACACTTGGCATTTGCAGGATTCAAACCACTCCCTAACTATGTTATGACACTTGAGATGGATGCATTAGCAGAGCGCGCTATTCGCATTACTGGGAGGCTTCCCTTCTCCTGCTGTACTTATAGGGTGCTGACATCATCTGTGTTTAGAAAGGGGAGTGTGCATCCTGTAGTGTGTTCTCCCAGTTGCCAAAAGGGGCACATCCCTCATACATATTCGCACACACACAATAACCCCCCTCATCCAAACACACACACTTGCCATTTGCAGGATTCAAACCACTATCTAATTATGTTATGACACTTGAGATGGATGCATTAGCAGAGCGCACTATTCACATTACTGGAAGGCTTCCCTTCTCCTGCTGTACTTATAGGGTGCTGACATCATCTGTGTTTAGAAAGGGGGGTGTGCATCCTGTAGTGTGTTCTCCCAGTTGCCGAAAGGAACATTTCCCTCTCACAGCCTTTCACACACACAAACCCCACTCACCCACACACATACACACACACTGAGCATTTGCTGGATTCGAACCTCTACCTAAATATATTATGACACTTGAGGGCGACGCATTAGCAGAGCGCACTATCCGAATTACTGGGCTTCTGTTCTGCACCTGTAGTATTTCTAGGGTGCTGACATCTTCATTTCCACAGAGGTTTGTAGATGTCGTACTACCTGTCAGGTGGGGGGATAGCATATATATGCATTTGCAGCCACCTACATCAGGGTCAGATGTGCACATCGCACTGGCAGGTTATGTTCTATACCATGCTTTGGGACCACAGGACCTGTAACACACAACACAACCAGTCCAGCACACCACACCCACATCCAGGACACACACTTAGCTTCCCTGGGAACAGTGCCAGGATATGCAGGTATTCACATACACCATTCCAGTTGTTAACATCAGGTACAGGCATATTGTGTGTGAGAACTACTCAGGCCTCTACCACTTTACCCTACCACCACTACAATTTGTGGGTCCATGTGCTATGGCAGAACCACACACCACAGCCACATGGGTTAATACATATTGCACCTGTCCATCTGCAATGTGGGTACTCACTGTTCCACACCAGAGGTAGACCACCATTGTTGATACCTGCCCATGTCCACCTTTCCCTGGACATCCATATCTCATCTCCACCCCCAGGCAAGGTTGTCACTGCACACAAACTGTTTTTAGCACAAGCAGACTTTACACTTGTGTAGACTGGGGTGGATGACTTCAGAGGACCCATGCTGGAGGACTATACTGGCCACTCAGCATAATCCTTGACACTTGCATCCTATGAGCATGTGTACAGTTTGCATTGGTCATGCTATCCCACATATACCCATGACTGCTCCACAACAAGACACCTGTCAGCTGTACACCGGCCATATATGCGCCGTTCAACAGACAGAGCGATCTACTACATTACAGAGCTGTAGCCCACAGAGGGAGGACATCTGTGGACAGTTCCAGCATGGCACTTCGTTCACACATACTCATTACAACACAGTGTTGACAGTGGAATCGTCCAGAGAATGCAGGTAGGGCTCCCCTCAGTCTGTTATTGACGGACACCTACTGTCAGAGATCCTCAGCAACCCTCTCACAGCACACACCGACAACATGGCTGTGGCTTAGCAGATTCAATCCCTGAGACCTCCACGGTGCCTCTGCTTGACAGAGGCACAGCTCACTAGCCTCACATGTCACTTTCTGTGACCTACTTTACAGTGGCACGGTAGCCTACTATCCTGGGGATGCTGATGCCAAGCACACTCTGGCTGAGCTGCCATTCCCTGGGGAAAGAAGCCTAGTATTGACCTCTACACCCATATGTTCAATTGTCGGATGCACAATATTTGTTGTGCTGTTCTACTGTTTGCAGGTCTTTATTGCCATAGCATTCCCTGTTCCTATGACCAACTTGTGTATCTGTGGCAGATGTTTGCATATGACGATGATCCACTATATCACTTATGTCTCTGTGGTCATTTACTGTGTGCACTGGGCTGATTGCTGTGTTGTGGTTGGTTCCTGGACTGACACGTACAAATACCAGATATGTGTGGCCAACTGCTACACAGAGATATGGCCTAAGTGTGTGAGCATGCCCAGTTCAGCCTTTCCATGTCATGTTATCTGACATATGCCTCATTTATCAAAGTGTGCGATCATGCCCAGTGTGAGCTTTCCATATGTTGTACTCTGAAGTCCAACACATATTTGGGTGTGTGTGACCTTCATCATTATCACACGTTTATGATTGTGTGCTGGGTGTCATGTTGTGTACTAACTGGCCAACTGCTTCGTGTCTGCCACAACAGGGATTATACTGTGCCTGCAGGAATTGCATGGGATACTTTGCAGACAGTTCTCAACATACTTTCATAATGACCTAACACTGTAGTACCGTATAGTGTACTGGTTCGGTATTTCACTGTAGTGGACAGTATCCTGGGCTTTAGTCCTATCACTGCTTGACATCTTCATAGTGAGCACGACAGACTGTGTAGGGGCCAGTTGTGCACATATGACCATGTTGCAATATGTTCAGATATGGACTACCTACACCAGGCTCGTCCAACATTGCTAGTGTATTCCACAACATGGGTGGGCATTGGCAAACACTAGCGATGTTCTGTAGGCCATTGCTGATGGTAGTCACAGGGTGTGTTTGTCCTTTGACACACATTGTAACTGGAGTTTGCCATTACATATGTCATGGTTGGTATACTGTGCCTCTGTCTACCTCTGACATAACAGTGATACCCAGGGTAGCCTATCATCTCCCATACACTCATCAGGATGCCTCTTGAGGGGTGTCGATATGTGGCACTCTGGCTGCCCTGTACCAGGAGTTTACTGCAGTGTGGGGGTGCCTTCTGTGTTATGGATCATTCTGTACAGCTTGTCCTATGTATGTCAGTGCTGGGGTTCAGGTCTCTCATGTGCATAGCTCACTGCCATTCAGATTGTACAAGGTGCAACATGTTCATTCATTCCAGGTTGGACATGGCATCATACATCAGGCACAGCTTTCCTGTAGCCGGGAAGGATGGACGTGTGTGGGGCTGCAGTTTGTTTACTCAGGCAACACATGGCATCTGTTCAGGCTCTTTGCTACCCCTGGTGGGGTACTGTTGTGGACTTTACAGTTGTTGGAGGTGTCTGCTGCGGTATATCCCACAAGGGCTATTGTAGTCAGTTGTGATGCTGATGGAGGATGGCTGCAGAGCCAGAGTGGTTTCCTTATCTACATCTGCCAGCCTTCATGTTTGGGTGGGTATATGGTACATGTTTCTGCGAACACTACAGACACATGTTTGTCCAGTGCAGGTTATTTATCACCTTTTGTACCCATGTCTCACATTACATGTTAGGTGCCTCATGGGTTAACACCTCGTGGTATTTTGTGGGCACTTACTGTATATCCACAGTGGTTGTCTATACACATTTCTGCGATTAGCTTGCTGACTTGGCTATGGCTACAGTTGTTTGTTTGTGGGTGGCCCTTTGTGGGTTGCTTGTGTCAGCTGAGGGTCGGATACGGTGGGCTGTTTGTACTCCTCTGCATACATGCTCAGTCACAGTCCTTCCATGTTGGCCTATACCTATGGGACATGTATACAGAACGGGGGGGGGGGACAAGACCAGGCCTTGTGGGATGCCACTCATATCCGCTTTGTAGTCTGGCATGGATGCAGCATGTCTGATCATGTCAGTTCTGTCCTTGGTCTGCTTTGCAACCCCTCTACTGACATAGGGTGTATATTTAAGCTGGTGAACATATCCATACTGAACACGTACGGTATGGTCTAGAAGCATGTGCACGGTCCAGCTACGCTGTGTGGACCACATAGCCCTCATCACTGACCTTAATGACTGCTTCAAATGGGTCAGACATGTTTAGGGGCCGGTTCTGCAGTTACAACAGCCACAGTGTGTCGGGTCCGGTATCAGTAGGTCCACATTAGCCTTCTGTCTGCGGTACATACTGATCCTTTCCATAGCTGTACAGAACAAGCTTGTCAGGATCCTGGGGTGTTAGTTTGGAGTATCCATTCAGGCAACCCCTTTGTTGTGATGGACCACTGTTGTTGTACACTGCTCTTTGGGTACATACCCTGTGGTAAGGCTGACATTGGCCAGTAGTGTGATTTTGCATTCCATTACTCTTGGGGTCCATGTTGGCCTCAGCACAGGACACCGTCACATACCTTTGCTGCTGTGTGTTCTGCTTTGCAGATGATGGCTGTTACCTCAGCATCTGCAATGTCAGGGGACCATCTGCTGGGATAGGTATTTTGCACTCAGGGGGGGGGGTATTTGCACTGCACCTGACAGGTTGTATGTTAGCAATATGTGTGTGTGTTTGGTATGTTGTTTGTAATATCTGTGTGATTCGGAGCATATCTGTGGATGCCCAACATGGTTCCTACCATCAGTTGGGTAAGCTTTGTGATTATCCTTAGTGTCCTGTACGTGTTGTATCTTCATAGGTTCATGGGTTCATAGTAGGCTAGACACCCTAGGCCATTGGTAAGCCTAGCTAGAGTGTGTGTGTCTTTCGCCACCCCTTGCTATGTTTAATTATGGCCATTTATGAGGTTCTTCACTGTGCCTCTGTCTGGTCGTGACACAGTGGGGACCCCCAGTATACATGTACGGTCATCCATCCACTTGGCAATATTCCTGTTGAGGGGTGTCAGTGAGGGGCTCTACCTACCATGGATTGGGATCCTGTTTCTGGGTGTGGGGGGCCTATGGGTTATGTATCTGTCCCTCCAGCACATCTTATTTCATTATGTGTTGAGGTTGACATCTGTGACTCTCACAGCTCCAATGGCTTTGATTTCCTGTGGTGTAGCATGTCCATTACTCCTGTGTTGGACATGGCCTGGTACAACGGACATACAATGCCTCTGTGTAGGCAGTGTGTGACTGCAGTCAGCTGGGGTGTCTACAGCCAGGCAGCATATGGCATATATTTCGCACCCTTTATCCTGTTGGTGGGGTAACTATGAGGTCTTCCAAACCGCTGCAGGTGTCACGTATGGTACATCCCATATGAGTCATTGTACTAGATTGTGGGTCTGATAAGGGGACAGTACAGCGGCACAGTGACCCCTGTTGATGTTGGTGTGAATCCTTTCATGATACGGTGTCCAGTATCAACAGTCTTCATAGCCACATTGGCATTGTGGCTGTCACATGACAGATTAATGTCGACCTGTGTCCCTAGGTCCCTGATGACTCCTTGCATACATAATGGTTTGACACCTATGTGGTACTTTGTGTACCTTGTCTGGTATTTGGTGGGACATCCATACTGTCCAGTGTCTTCGGATGTCTGGCTGGGGTTCTTGTGTGTGAGAGTGTGGTCTGTCGCATGCTACAGACTGTACAGCAGTTTTGACTACAGTTATGTTCACATGGGTGGTGTCCGCTGCTTTGTGCATTGTCAGTTACCTGGCTATATGGGTGTCTGTGCTGCATATGGATACTCCCCCTCCTTTGATGTCTTGGTGCAGGTGTTGGGGCCATAACACATGGTATGTGGTATAACCTAGTAGTGCTGGTGTGGTATCACTAGGCCTGCAGCAGGCTTCTGTCACTGGACAGACATCAATGTTCTCCATAATGGGAAGTGCCTCAGGGGCATGCATATTGCAGTTTACACATCTGGCATTGGGCAGCATTACCCTTATGTTTCCTACCACTTATGTTTTCTAGGGTGGTGGGTAGTCTTTTTGGCCTTGCCTACATACGGCTCTATGGAGGCGGCAACGGCCTTATCCAGTATCCAGACGCCCAGGGGTAACAGGTGCAAGCCATCCCTGGAACAGCAGCATGGCTTGTCATGCTTGACATCTCCAGCGGACACACATTACACCCTCTTGGACTGACAGCTGTAACTGTGCCAGCTGTTAAACATGAGCATTCTGTGTTTGTACTGTGGCATCATTTTTGGTGAGGGTTGGATGCTGCACACAGCCACTGTCATCCCGCCCTGGGGTACATACTCGGAGGGACCATACATGTCTCATTTGTTGTTGACCAGGGAGGTACATCTCAGGTAATTCACCTCAGCATGGGCATTAAATGCATCATATTCCTGCTTGCTTTGGGGTGACCTGCGTACTTGTGTTACGTGGCATTTTGTGGCTACCTACAAGCAGCTTACTCTACCATTTCCCTTGTTCAGTCTGGTGAGTGGGACAGCTGTGTTTCTGCCTATACAGACACCTATTACGACTGTATCAGGCATTTGTTTCTCCTTCGGGCCTGTGACTGTGTGGCACACCAGCTTTGCGTACTATTCGTTGCATGTGCTATGTTTGAAGGTTGTGGTTGCTTGTGATCTACTTTGGAGGCGTCTGTTGGTGTGGTGTGTTTGTAATTGAGGCCTCCGGGCATATTTGTCTGTGTTTATGTGTTTGGTTTACAGTTGTGGTAGGTCTATGTGGGACTGGGTTCGTGGTGTATGTGGTTACCTTCTCCTCCTGACTAGTGTTGACAGTACTGGCTTGTTGGAGCTCAACCTCTGCTTTGGATACATGGATGCATCTATCACATATGTTTGTATTTATTCGGGGGTGTTGTGGTTGTCTGTGTACTTGGGACAGGCGTCACATTGCCTCTGGATTCATAGGTTATACTTGTTGTGGCTGGACTTAGTGGATTGTATGTGTGGACATATGTTGTAGCCATACTACTGGTCAGTGATTACTTCCCTTTTTATGTTTGCTCTATCATGTGGTATCTTCCTCATTCTGGAGCCCAGCATGCCAGATGTCTGCGTGTATGGCATTGTGTGTTGTTGTTATTTTTGATTGCATACTCCAAGCATTCCTGGCTGTGTTCATGGAATGCCTGTATAACATGTTCTGTGGTGTGTCCCATGTTCTGCACTTGCACAGGGCCTTTTCTGGATTCAACATTGGTTTTGTGGGCTGCAACCTATACTTTACACATTTTTTGCACTGTGGTATTCTGGCCAGGGACTGGGGTCGGGTGTGTATTTCCAGTGTGCTTACTCTATGGTCTTGTCTTACCAGTGAGGGGTACACTTCTCATCTTGCCATCCAGTACACATGTTGCTGATTATCACATCCAGTATGCTTACCCCTCTTGTGGGGGTAGTACATTGTTCCTGGGCAGTTTGGTTTATGGAATCTGGGTAATTTTCCCTACTGTGTTGGTGCTAGTACGATGCTACTGGTGTTTGTCTGGGTATTTTCAGTCGAGCAATATAATGTGGTTTGGGGGGCTTGATATATTCATGTATTCCGACATAGGCCAGGTGATGTTCCTGGTATTAGGACAGTGGTCTGCAGCAGGCTATCTACTGCGAGGCAGTTTTAGCCATTGGTATTTGACCATGGCTATTCCATGCTGCTTCTTGTTGTGGTACCAACATGGGGTGTGGTTATCCTTGCCATTTCTTGCTAGTCACCCTCCTTTTGTAGCTTGTTCCATGTTTTGCGGCTGTACAGCACAGTATGAGGTGTGACCTGGTAGTGCTAGGGTGCTGCTGTGAGCCTTGCCCAGTTCTCTTTTACAGGACTGGTATCTACATTCTCCTTACTGTGTGCATTTACACTGCACACATCTTGCTGTTTGTACATCTGTCATGGGGTAGTATTACATCTAGGTTCCTATCCCTTGTAGAACCTATGAGGTTGGGTGTGTGTTTTGCGACTTACCTATTCAGGGCATGTTGTGGGTACTGACAGCCTTTGCCAGTATCCATGGGGCATGGCATGCTAGGTGCATGCCACCCCTAGCAGGTGGTGCATCATGTCAGACTCAGCATATCTTCCCAGCCTGTGACACATTGGCTCCCCTTTGACTGACTGCATTACTTCAGCCGATTATTGTACTTGATCTTCTTCTCTTCATAGTGTGGCATCATGCTTGGTGAGGGTGAGATGTTAGGCAGGGTCTTCATGTTTGCATATACTAGATGATGTTACATTGCTTGACACATGGCAATCATGCCTCAGGTGGTGCTGCAGGGCTGCCTCTGTCGGATGCACATACTACACTCCTGTACATGTTTGAGAGCAGGTTGTGTCATGTTAGGCATCCCTGTTACTATATGAGTGAGTCAGAGGGGTATCATTCCCAGGGTTCCTACTGTGCCAGTGTATGTGCTATGCATTGCCTCTTTGCCAAGGCCAGGGCATACTGGGCATGCCTCCTTCTGCCTACTGGGGCAGGCTCAGGTTGTTCCTCCTCCGAGTCACGCTCTGCCTGTGATGGCCTTGGCAATGGTGGGGGGCTGTTTGGCCCGGCCCTATGCTGGTCCTGCTGCAGCTGTTTTCGCAAGATCATATTATGTAGCATAGCACATACCATGACAATTTGGGTACATGTAGTTGGTGTGTACTGCAAGGCTCCACCAGATGTGTCCAGACACCGGAACCGTGACTTGAGCAGCCCAAACACACGCTCTGTCACATTACGTGTTTGTGCGTGTGCCTCATTATGGCATTCCTGTTCAGGTGTGTGTGCGTTTCTGATGGGTGTCATCAGCCATGGCTCCAGTGCATAACCTGCATCCCCCACTAGGTGTCTGTGTGGGATGTCCCCATTGGCAAATGTCTGGTACAGCTGCGTCAAATGCCAGATGTGGGAATCGTGATAACTCCCAGGGCAGCCAGCACACACATTCATTATTATGCCCTGGGCATCACACACGAAATGGCAGTTGATGGAGGGGAAGCCCTTGTGGTTTATGTAGGCCCTACCCCACTCACCTGCTGGTGCTTTGATGCGTATGTGCGTGCAGTCTATAGCACCCAGTACCTCAGGGTATTCCGCTATTTGCTGGAAGAGACGCATATTGCTGGCCAATACCTCACGGGCATTGGGGAAATATACATGATCACCGACATGTGCTGACATGGCATCCAGGAACTGGTGTAGTACCCTGGAGGCTGATGCCTGTGATATCCCCATCATATCGCCAGTTGGTCTCTGGAAGGTACCTGTTGCTAGTATTCTTAGGCCAACACATACCTTGGTTTCCACTGGGATGGGTTCCCTCTGTTGGTTCTGTGTGTGAGGCGTGGCCTGCACAGCTCAACAATCTGCTGCAGGAGCTCTCTGTCCACTGTATAGCGCTCTACTATCTCCAGCTCATGTAACCCGTGGTAGGTGACCCTGGGCCTTTACACTCTTCCCCGTCTCCTCACTGTGGGTTGTCTGGCAGCATCTGCATTGTCACCACCCTCAACAAGTCGCCTATGTCTCATTATGACAGCTATGGCAGCCCCTAACATTTCTGCTCTGAGTTCAGCTTTTTCAGTTTTCACTTCTATTAGCTTACTCCTGTCTTGCAGTGTCTCTTAATGAAAACATCCTGCACTACTGTTTGCAGAGTTTTAAGTGCTGGGCTGGGCTACTATTCTGCCTGTGTAATTGCCTGCTTCTAATTATTTTCACCTGCTAGCTTCAGCAGTTATCCCTGCTAGCTTCCTATTAATTCTGTTGCTTCCTTTTTCCTTTCTGTTTCCTCAGGGGGAGCAACTTGCATACTATCTGAAACACGCTCACAGTGGCTTACATGCGCGCACACGTGCTTACACGGTTAAGAATCTACTTATTCAGGTTTAAACACGCGTACACCCGCGCAAACACCGTTACACGTCTGCCAACAGCCTCCAACATACTCAGACTGCCTTACAAGCACACCGCGCAAACAGTGTTAAACATCTCCCAACATGCTCCCACATGCTCACACTGCCTTACACGCGCACACACTGCCTTACTCGCGCTTCATTGCGTGCACACGTGCGCATGCACGGCCAGCAAGAAACTTTGGTGTAGGTAACAGTGTACACCTTCCATTTCTTGTCTTTCCATGACTTATCTAGTGGCACACCTCTTTCCATGATCTGTGCCTGTCATCTGTCATGTTACACTGGCCTCCAATGAACTGCATTTCTTTCTACCATTCCCCCCTGTGATGTCACCTATCTCCTACTCTATTCCTCCCCCTTTTGTATCTCTTACACTACTCAGACCGTGCTCATTTGGTATGTGACTGTGAGATTCAGTATCCTAACCCTCATTTACATGAGATTGCCTACTAATGCTTAGTTACATGTCTTAGACTCAGCTTCGCCCCTTAGCAACCACTACACGGTGGCCATGTAGGTTTTGGTCTGCTGGCCCTGCATTGTCATTCCATGTATTGCATGAAACCCACATTTGTGGGTTTATAACCTTCTTTTTATGTTTTTATACAGCGCAGCCCGTTTGCTGGGCTGCGCTGGTTTAAACATCGGCGATTGCGAAAAAAAATCATATTTTTAATATTTTTGCATCGGGTTATCTTGCCAATGGCCACATATTTGGCCATTGGCATGCTGCCTGAATCATATGCAACCTTTTTTTGGAGCTGACATCGCTCCGTTGTGGATTTTGCAGAAATGTACTCAGTTGTCAACTGAGTACATTTCTGCAGCTAAAACGTCTCCTACACGGACTGGTTTCTGCTTCGTGGATCACTAATATACCTCATTTGCATACCTTTCGGATGCAAGTGAGGTATTTAGCATGTCCACGCCCAGTCCGTGTAAGAGACATTTTAGCTGGTCTCTTACACGGAGTTTAGGGCTGTTCCTGGATCGCGAGGCTTGCATGGAGTGTTGCACGTCTCTTACACTCCGTGCAAGCCTTCGTGAATCCTGCCCTATATGAATGGGACTAAAGTATATACAACACATTACTCTCATAAATAATGAAAACGAAATGCATCATATAACCTAAACCACGCAAATGACTGTCATCAAGATAAAAATACAATTTGACCAGCTAGCAGACGCTATAGCGTAATTGACTGAAAAATGTGAATGAAACTAAGGTATACAAACAACATATTGTAAGAGAATATACAATATCTCCGCAACTTGCGGCATGTCATGATGAAATGACAAGAATGAAATATGACATATATACGTATCAAAAATATATATATATATAAAAAATGAATAAAATATATACACACACATGCACTCAGACATATAAGAAACAAATAAAGCTAGGAAAACCAGTGCCCTTACATATCTTATATTAACTAAAAAGTGGTGGAGCGATCCTCCCAGAAACTGTTGGTTTCCTATTTCGTAAAATGGGTTTAAGGGAGGCTTTATCATTCAGACCTGGTTTCTTGTCTGATCTAGTTCTAACGATCCACCTGAGTTCACATTCCTCAGTGTGAGTCTCAATATCGCCCCCCAGATCATTCAGTATAACAAAATGAATAACTGAAAATAAAAAAGTATGCATTTCACCTAACTCTTTATTGTGTTTAGCTAATGCGTTAGAATCAGTCCCAATACGTATATGATATACATGCTCTCTAATACGTTCGTGTAGCCTTCTATTCGTTTTCCCTATATAGAAGGCTTTGCATGAGGTGCATCTAGCAAGATACACTAAATGTTCACTTTGACAGTTGGTATTTGTATGAAAAACATACTCATAACCTGTAGTGGGGTGTATAAATGTACATCTTAAATCTATATGTCGACATTGGTTACACTCATTACAAGGTCTCGTATTAACCTGATCATGTGTCATATAATGGTCCAACATATTTAAAGGCCAATAACACAGGAGTTGTTTCAAATTCTTCCTATTCTTATAGACAAAGGAAGGCTTGGGTCCTACTATTCTACTGATGTTCTCATCTAATAGGAGTGTATCCCAATATTTCTTTTCTTAACAACTGCTGCATCTGTAGTGTAAAACATAGGAACACTTAAATATTTCTTGCCATCCTGTTGTTGTATTTGTATATTCCCAGTAACACCATCTGAAAAATAAGGCTTAGCTCTGGTGGTCCTCAGCTGATCAACAGAGTTAATGGCCCTATTTACCTCATTAGAATTATAATGTCTATTCATCAATCTCTTCTTAAGATCGTGTAATTCCTTACTATAGCCTTCATAAGTAGGATTGAGTCTAGAGGCCCTCATAGCCTGGCCCTTCACTACATTATTAAATACAAAAGGGGGATGCATGCTATCCCTATGTAGTAGTGTATTCCTATAGCAAACCTTCCGATGTATAGCAGTGTTCAATAACCCATTACCCAGCCTTTCTATGTCTACATCCAGGAATGAAATCCTGTGCCTCGAGAAATCAACTGTAAATTCAAGAAAGGAAGTTAATCCATTCACCACTGAGACAAAATCCAGTAAATCAACTTCAGTACCTCTCCAAATCAGGAAGAGGTCGTCTACAAATTGTTTGTAGAACCCCACATTGGATCTATACTCCTGTAAAGTAAACAGATGTTGTTCCTCCCAAGCGGCCATCACTATATTGGCGTAGCTGTTGGCACACGAAGTGCCCATAGCTACGCCATCATTTTGTATATAAACATCATTATTGAAAGTAAATATATTGTTTTGTAAAACAATTTCTAAAAACAAAGTCAAAAGGTCAACTTCCTCGGGTTTCAACCCCGAATGTACAGTCATATACCGATGTACCTGTATCACACCTTCATCGTTAGGAATGACAGTGAAGAGGCTCTTAACATCCATTGTAACAGGGATGTATGGTTCACTCTCATTCATCCCCTTCATAAAGGTATATAATTCCAATAAGAATTGTTTGCTATCCCTTAGAATATTGGGATTAGCATCTACCATAGGTCTTAAGAAATGTTCTAAATAAAGGGACAAAGGTTCAGTGACCCATCCTCTTCCAGCCACTATTGGTCTCAAAGGTGGTGAATACAAAGACTTATGAACCTTGGGTAGACCCCTTATAGTTAGTATCAGAGGTTTATTAACCCTTAGAAACTTAAACAAATCTAAACTAATATCATTGCTCTTATATAAATCATCCAACATGTCATATATCTTAAAAATCTTAATCATAACATCATTGTATTCTATCTTGGTGTAAAACATACCCTCATTCAACATTGCGGTCATGCGTTCTAAATATTCATCCTTAACCATCAGGACAATAGGACCGCCCTTATCTGCCAGTCGTATAACTATTGAGGTGTCTCTCATTAAGTGAGACAGAGCCCTCCTCTGTTGAAATGTTAAGTTATTGAAATTTCGCTTCCTATTTGTTTCATTATTGAAGCTATAAATATCTTGTTCTATTAACTGTGTGAATATATCAACTAATGGATGAGGTGGAGGGATATAAGTACTCGGATTCCGAAAAATTCTTGTGCCTCCTTTAAAACTATTATTCCCAAACTCTAATTTCAATAAAACGTTACGTGCAAAAAGCCTAACATCTAAAATAGAGTCAGTCAAATCACTGGCCCTAGTGGGTATAAATGTCAACCCTTTATTTAAAACATCTACTTCATACCTACTTAGAGTCCTACTGGAGAGGTTAATAACTAAGGATTTGGGAGGCGTTCCCACATTTTCTTTAAAGTGGGTCCCGTGTGTTCGCCTGCCGAGCCCTTCCTCTTCATTCTCCCCCTGCTGTATGACCTCTGTCTCTGTACCTGATGAGAAGTGTCTATCGGGAAAGGGATTGAAATATTACGACAATCAGATTGTACCCGTGTCGATGGAACAGACCCTATATCGGTCTTCCTTCTCACGACCTGTTCATTATTAGAAGATGTAACCCTCATATTATCAGCAGAAAGAACACTGTTGTCTTTAGAAACTCTATTATCCACCGTGCCATTCCCTATGGAAATGTCTAGAGATCCCACTGCTAACCTATCTACATTTCCCAGGTCAAATACATTAGTTTGAACTGGAGTATCAATAGTATTAACTGACATTGTGGATCTAACAACATTAACATCTTCCATGAGGTGTTGGTTAGGAGCAGTAGCATCACTACTAACAATGTTATTACCCCTAGGCCAAGTAAAGACGTGGCCTAGTTTAAAATCTTTGACATCCCTATTAATTTTATTTTTCTTCTGCTCTAGAAGTCTCTTCTCATATAATTTGACATTGTCCAACAATTTGTCCATGCCTACTTCAGCTCTTGTAGTCTGATATTTCAGTATAATCATTTCCTGTTGTTTAATTAAACGGTCCCTCAGTTTATCTTCCTCAGGACCGAAAAAGTCATTCAATAGTCGCATATAATTAAAGCTGAGTTCTAAATTCAGCTGCTGCCATTTATATAACAGCTCTGCATGTAAATTACCTGTTGCCGGCATTTTCATGATGCGCAAGCCCCTCGGAACTATTTTCCTCTCCAGGCAGACTTCAAAATGCTGGTGTTGCAATTGCATCCGTTTGAGCTTCAAGAAATCCAGTTCTAGTCTATTGAGCTCATCATTAAGGCCGGCCAAATTTATGCCATCAGTATCATCAACATTATTAACAATAGAAGGTTCATGGAACAGAAGTAAGTTCTCTTTACTAAAGATGCATTCCTGGAAACGCGTCTGCCTCTCGTCCCTCACTTCATTAAAGTGTGGCGTATACAGTAGTTCCACAATATCACTTCCTGTTGCAGCCATTCCCCCTCGGTACAACGTAGTAAAAGCAATGTAGATAACAAAAAACCAAATACAGCACCAAGGGGTAAAGGCTCCTGTGGTCCAAAATATAAATTCAAAAATCCATATAACAAAAAACATCCACAGGAATCAAACACGGTGGCTCCAATCAATCGTTATAAACCAGACTTTCCAAAGACAAATCAATAAAAGGTACACAGGCTGGTAAAAACAGTCCAAATTTAATAAACAGTTAGCGCTTTCACCTGGTAGGCTTCATCAGACAACTACTACAATGTTAAAAACATTTAAATAAGACATCTCATCAAATAATTGGTGCATGCTCGTACTGACGTCATTACATATCATTAATGTGCAATTATAAGGCGTAAACACAAACATTTCCATCATAATCAATATGATCAAAATTCAATAAAAACAATCCATGTGTTATAGCCTAATGCTTTAGAAATTACTGTCATCAAGATAAAAAATACATCATTAAATAGCAGTCGAATTCTACACTGTAGTTAACTAGACTATATGAATGGGACTAAAGTATATACAACACATTACTCTCATAAATAATGAACAGTGCAGAGTATTGTGAAATCCCAATCCTAGCATGCTGTACAGAAGTTTTGTAAATGATCTGTAAGCGTACATGGACTGGCATGTAAAATAAATACTCAGGGGAAGTGTGTGTATTGAATACGAACATACAAATTGTAGGAATGAACACGGAAAGAGGACAGGTGAAACAACCTAATGTACAGCAGATGAGAGGATGTCACTGGAAGACAGTTGTAGCAGCAACTCCAGTCACATATCGATGTGGTACAGTAGGGACTGCAGAGCGAAAATGTGTTTATGTGACTGTCACACAAGGTGATACAACAATAGGGAAGATGTCTGTGTGAGATAAGCATCCTTACATTAACAATGGAAAGGACATCTATCAGGGATGCGATATGCAATAGGGGTAGGGTGCATATTGTGAAGGTGTGTAAACTGATTTGCCTGAATACTGGTGTAATCTCAGCAGAGGTCTCCAGTAAGTGGGACACAGGTAAAGGCTCCTGCACAACATTAAAAGAAGCAAGCACAATCATGGACAATATCAGAATAATAGCACCAGTAATCTCATATCTCTGACATAACATATGTGATTTAGAGTGCTCAGAGATGGTACTGCACAAACACACTTGTACAACTGTTACAACATGTCCACACTCTATGAGGGTAATCACGCACACTGTCAGGGCACTGTGACATCTGCTGGAGGTGTTGGGCAGGACACTGTTATACCTGTATGTGACATCATGATAAATACAGGCTAGTTCACTGGTGTGCATGGCAGATATATATTGCACAATCCACACTGTCATGAATGTTACCCATGCTATTAATGTTGTCAAATAGCTATGTATGTACTGTGTGTATCACTGGAACAGGTAGTGCACATGCATCTGGTGTAACATACTCAGTAGTTGCGTTACATACAAGGAAGTAGTCAACACTGTGACCATATGCTATGCTGGTGGTCGTTACGCTTACCATCTACCCCAGGATACAGGTCACATACCTATTGGTTTGAATATAGGCTGTAATGTCTACATTATAATTGGGTTGTGTGTGTTTGCTTTCCCGATGTAACAAATCCCCACCTGTTTTTGTGTTATTGCAGGTGTTGTCATGACTGTGGCAGCAATCTTTGGTGTGTGTTGATCCTGTCTGTATTATACTAATATCACAAATGGAGTCAATGATTGCCCCGCAATCTGTAGTCCTTCAGACAGATGTTTGGACACAAGATGTGTATATCATCTGTGATGTCTGTCACTTAAATAATGGACATGGAAAGGTTTAGCAGACAACCCTGATGTGCAGACCTGAGATACAGGTCACTTCACACATTTGAACATATTTAGATGCCACATATGTGATACAGTGGTCAGCCCACTTGGTGATATAGTTGTTTATGGTCACATCTGACAGTGCTGAGTGAATACCTCAGTGTGGATTTGTGTCAAATGCCTTGAGCTTGTCAAGTTCAAAAGGATGATAGTTTTATCATTGTTCATGCCCTTGATGACCTCTTTGAGGACATCTAACAGATGTAGCATTAACAACTCACACAGGTCTGTTGCACACAACCGGGATATTACTAGTGTCCATTTAGAAAAGGTCCATAATGACATCTTCATCTATCTCACAGAGTCAGGATGTGTCTATACATGCATGCATCAGGTGCAGACCCCCCCGCCAATTCAGATAGATGCATGTTGATGTACACCCTTCTACAGGAATATAGTTTGTGTGGGGGGTGTTAAAGTGTATATTCAACCATTTCAGGAAGGTGTATGTGATGAGTCACCTGATAGGCAATCTGTGATGTTGTCACAGCCCATTGATTCTGTGTGATACGCCTGGATGAAGTTAAGAGAGTGCATACTGGCTGTCCTGATCTGGCCTAGGGTTTGAACCCAATCCCCTAAGCAGGTATCATTGAGAAACTCTCCTAGCTGGGCATTAAACCTTATGTCACTACATGAGTAATCAATTGGCTCACTGAGAGAACACATACTTTGAAAGTTGGTGAATCAACCTTTACCTGTAGAGCTGTCAGCACTAGCATACTCAAGGGATCTGTTCTTGGCAGTTCACTGTTTGGAATCTATTTCTTGACCATTCAGGCTAAGGTATACTGGCTTTGACTTACTGCATTTGCCGATTCCGGCATACTGGGTGAAATCATTGAGTCCACCTATGATGATAACATAGCCACACAGTCTACAAATAAATGCAAAAATGTGTCTTTATTTTGTCCTTCTGCAAAGTGGAATTCCCTACTACTTACAGCATTGACAACAGTCCCTCTATACTGATATTCAGTGATGCAAGCTCTGGGAACACATGTACATAGCAATCTGAACTTCGACCACCAAGTGTCCATGCTGGTATTGAAAGCCTATGTTGTGCACATTGTAAGTCATGTCATTGTATTCAGATCTGTGGATTATATTATAACACTGTACTCAAACTTCATCAGAACACTAATATAGAGTATAATGCTGTCATTTGCATGTACCTAACCAGACACATGCAGCAGCTGGAGAGATGCCAAGGGCTTCTCACCAAAAAAACACTGGGCCTACAAACCATGCCATTATGTATGTGGATAGACTGAAAGCCATGTCACTATAATCTGTATTGTATAGGATGAGGTGACTTCTGCCTGGCCTCCAGACAAGTCTCTGACCCTGCCCTGGTGGGAATAGTACACATCCACAAGTCAGATATAGCTGATTATATCAGCAGTGTCTGGTGAGGAGAATAAAGCAATAATAGTGTCCCACATGCTGGTATAAAAGGCTGTCTGTAATGTCAAGCAAGTGCATACACACACAAAAACACACACACACACATACACACACACACACACACACACACACACACACACACACACACACACACACACACACACACAGAAACAAACACCCCCAGTTGACTGCAGTGAGAATGTACACAGACTACAGAACTCTGCATTTAAGGCAAGCACCACATCTCAAGTCTGACTTGCATTGTCTCAGACAACACTTTTTAGATGATGATATCAGCAGTGTCTGGTGAGGGGAATATGGCAATAACAGTGTACCACATACTGGTGTAAAAGGCTCTCTTTAATGTCAAGCAAGTGCACACACACACACACACACACACACACACACACACACACACACACACACACACACACACACACACACACCCCAGATGACTGCAGTGAGAACAGAACCCCTACCTATCTAAGTTCACAGACTACAGATCTCAGTAATTTTTGCAAGTACCACAGCACAAGTCTGACTTTCACAAGGCTGCATGCCAGTTTATAGTGGATGACATCAGTAGTGCATGTTGGAGAGATGTTGAGAGGCCTGCATAAACGGATGTGTAGGCATGTGCAAGCATCATAATACTGTCAATCCATGGGACTGGAGCAGTAACTGTAGGATACAAGCTTCTGCTTTTCTGGCTAGACACACTGACACACACACACACACACACACACACACACACACACACACACACACACACACACACACACACACACACACACACACACACACACACACACACACACACACACACACACACACACACACACACACACACACACACACACACTCTTGACTGCAATGAGAACAGAACCCCTACCTATCTAAGGTGCACAGAGTACAGAACTAATTTACACACGCACCATGACACAAGTCTGACTTTTACAAGGCTGCAGACCAACTTATAGTGTATGACATCAACACTGGATGTAGGAGAGAAGATGTTGGAAGGCCCGCATGAAATGGATGTGTAGGCATGTGCAAGTATCAAAATACTGTCATTCCATGGGATTGGAGTGGTAACTGTAAGATACATGTTTCTGCTCTTATGGCTAGACACACACAGTTGACTGCAGTGAGAACAGAACCCCTGCCTAATTATACAGACTACAGAACTCAGTACTTTATGCAAGTAACACAGTACAACTCTGACTTTTACCAGGCTGGAGGACAACTTATAGTGCATGACATCAGTACTAGATGTAGGAGAGAAGATGATGGGAGGTCTGCATACGTTCATAGCTTCAAACATTCCTAGGAGGTTACTAGGCTAATGGCCCTGGGGCCTTTACAATCAAGCCATGTAAAAACCCAGGTACCCTTATTGAACATAGCTAGATGTTTGTTGTTAGCAGACTGATTTTGTGATCAGCATCGACTGCCTCTGTCCTTGAGGGACATAGATGCCACTCCTGGGTTGAATTTATAATCACCCATCCAGTTGTCAAATTTGCTGCTGAATAGGGTCATTGAGGAGTACTGCCTCACATGCAGTGGGAGCCTAATAAAGAGGAGAGGCAATTGCTGAGACATATATCTGTCTCTTCAGCATGTCCTGTTTATGTCACAGGCTAGGTTGAGATCCCTGGAGCAAGTTATTCTTGTCCCGTTTGATTTGTGGATGCCCAGAATTTACATTCTGAGACTGCTCTGTAGACCAGGCCCAGGCTGCCTCTCACCAACCTGTATGATACTGAATACAGTGACAGGGTTTCAGTCTTTCCATGTATTTGTATTATGTAATTAATGAAAGAAGTACTATAGCACCAATACTTAAATTAAAGGCATTAAATAGAAAGAAAATTAAAGATTAAATAGTGTATTTTAAGTATTAATTTTATGTTTAATTTTTATAATAAATATTTACAAAATGTAATATTTAATCTTTATATTTGATATTTAGATATTATATAAAATGCAATAAGGATAAATTGATTTTATCTATATATAAATATTACAAACTTTTTAAAATATGAGTATCATAAACTTTAATTTTGATAGTTAATATCAGGAATAATTAATTATATATATTAATTAGAATAGGTGGGGATTTACTAGATAATGGATGAAAATTAATGAAAATGGTCGAGATATATTTAATATATAATATATACATATATATAATTTTAATATTTGTTATGCAATTTTTGAATGGTGAAAAACTTTTTAACAAAGATTTATATATATATATATATATATATATATATATATATATATATATATATATTTATTATTTTTTTAAAAAAACTGTAATAATATATTTTTGTATAGTATTAAATAATTTAATAAGGTTTTAAAATATAAATTATATAGTGGTGTATTTTAATTGAGTTTCTATTTTCAAGTAGGCTGATATCATAAGTTATTTTTACATAGATTTTTATATTTATTTATAATTTTCATTGTTATTCGTATTATTGAAATAAAGATTTAAAATAATGTATTTAATGTTACACATTAATGGTATCAGCTATCCCATATATGGGTAAATGCTTATAGGAAGTTTAAATTATAAATTTTATTGTAATATAAGAACTTCTATTAATGTAAATATGAGGGAAGGTAAAACATTTCCAAACAGTCAATTTTTCACTACTGGGCATGCTCGTTTTATATGAGCCATGTGAGCGGGATTTTTTGAAAAAAGAGAAGCTTATATAAGGAAGTGATGTAATTTAATTGATTGTCTGATGAAGTTTAAAACTTTTTAAACGAAAGCGCTTATTTTTATTGTTCATTTAGGTGAAATTATTCGATTGTCAATGTTAAAGTCTGTCTAGTTATAAGTTTGTTGTTTCAAATAAAATAATTAATATTTTAAATCCAGCTGGTGGATTTTTGCTCTCGCTAGCTAGTCTTTCCATGTATGTCATGTTTTGGAAGCCCTGGATTCTCTTGGTCAGAAACCTCTGTGGTTTCTCCAGTTGCTGCAGGTGTCTGGTGAGGTACATAGAGAGGAGAGCATTGTACTCAATTAGTGGTCTGATAAGGGTCGAGTACAGTGGAGCTATGACCTCCCTGGTTTTGGATGTGATGCCCTTACTTATGAGGTGGGCAATGTAGAATCTATGTCTTACCACTAAGGACACATAGAGATTGAAGTTTAGATTGCTATCAACCTGTGTTCCCAGGTCTCACACCACTGAATTTGAGCTTAGAGGAGTGCTATGCATTATATAATTAGCATTGCTACTTTTTTGCCAAAGGGACAATGAGACATTTTCTTGCATTAAGCTTCAGTCCTTGAGTTTGGCACCAATTCTTTGTCTGTGTCAGGCCTTTCTGTAATATGTTAACATCTTTGGAGGACTCTATATAATTATTCCCAGTTGACAGTCATCTGCAAACTTGGCAAGCTACAGGTCATCTACCTTCACCTGTACTTCACAGAAATAGTTTCCAAACAGTAGAAGGCCCAGCACAGATCCTTGTGGTACTCCACTGGTAAATGGTGTACTGGTGGAGACAGACTCCCCAAATTTTGACAATTTGCATTCTGTTGTTCAGCCATTTGGCTACCCATCTAGTAATGTATGGATTAACCTCCAGATGGGAGAGTTTCTCTATGATACCTGAATGGGGGATTGTGTCAAAGCCCTTTGCTAAATCAAGATAGGTGGCATGTCCTGTTTTCCCTCATCCAGGGCTTTGGTGACATTATCAAAGAAGTATACTAGGTTTAATAAGCAATATCTACCCTTGACAAAACCAATATGGATTGGATCAAGAGTGTTGAAGGTCACCTATGTCCCTGTGGATAAGGTCCCTGATGAATCTTTCCATAGACTTGCAGATAAGACAGGTTAGGCTTATGAGTCAATAGTTCCCAGGGTCAGTTGATGGATGTGTAGGCATGTTCAACTGCGAAGATAGTTCTAGTTCTGCATGTTACCAGATTGAAGTGCATTGCATACCACACAACATCTGATATTAATTTATGCCGTGTAGTTAACATATTTTGAAAAAGTACTGGAGACACCACGGTTGCAGTGCATGGGGTGATGAAACACATGGCTGCATTGTAAATATGTATATTGTTCAGTTTAAGTTTCCACATGTAGTTTCATGGCATAAACAGCAAAATGGACAGTCAACAGCACTAATAAAGTTTAAGTCTGACGTTGCATAGCACAGCAGTGAGCAGTGGGTTTGCACAATGGTTGGCAAAGTGTTTTCACATACAAAATACAGACATACATTATTTTCCCTGTTTGTGCATAGTTAAGCTGTGCTCAAACAGAAGCCATATTGCTAAAATTCTGAGAGTTAGTACTGAGTGTATGAAACACACCTGCTGCTTAGCTGACTCTGTGGTAGCAGGTGGAAATGCACTGACAGATTTCTTTTTGAGCCCAGATGATACTGGGTTCAAATCCAGGTGTATATAATAGTTTTAAATAAACTGTTTGATAATGTGGTGACATTAATTCTTCATAGTACTTGTGTTGCTGTGTGTGTTGTCATAGTGCAGCAGGGTTAAGCAGCATTGCATGGAGCTAACTGCAACATTACAGAACTGCTAACTGTAATTTGACATTAGTGTGTGATGCCAAACTCTGTGCAAACATAGAGACCAAAAAAGTAAAGGGCTCCATTGCTTTTTCTGCTACGTATGTGTGTTGAATGTGATTCTATTTTTTGACCAGATTATATGTATTAAAATGGGGTAGATAGGAAAGTGGTGAAATGGGGAGCAAGCAGGGGGAAGAATAAAGCGAAAGTAATACAGGAATGTGCAGGAGGGAGGGAGGTAAGAACCATAGCTATCGACTTCTTTAACAGTAAAAACTGATCATATGTGCAGATTATTAGCTGAATTTGGACTGTCACCTCCAGATAGAAGGGTGAAAACAATGTAATCATGTTGCATAGCCAATTGGACTGGATCAAGCATGTCAAGAAGACACGTGTGAAATGGAAAGCTATGTATGGGATAATATTTTTTTTGTGGGACAGTTGCCCATTTTTCTTTTTTTAATTCAGTAAGAGAGGAATGCTGGGTAAGGGATGTATGTATTTCTGGGTCAGATAGGTTGGCCTGATGAAGAAGCAAATGCAAAGAAACAAGACAAAGAAGTCAAGAGACAGGGATGTTGAGGGACACAAAAGGTTAGGGACACCATGATTTAGGTGAGTGAGGGGACAACACAGGCTCATACCCGTCAAACAGGAACAGTGGGAATCGTGTCCTCATTAACTGGCCTGTCATCACTGTCACTTTACTCTGCTGGTGGATGAAGTGCTTGACATTTTCTCCTACTGCCCATTAGGGAGAGTAGCCTCTGCATTTAGTGTAGGCATATGCCAATGGTGCATTGCATGACCCTATTCACCAACTCTGGCATCTCCCAACTTCGGTTGAAATCACCACCCTACCACTTCTCCTGGAGGGTACCACTGCACCAGCTGCTGTGGCAGTACTATCTGTGGGCACAGGTAGTGCAGGGGTAGCAGAGGCAGTGCTGCCAGGTTGGCTCCAGATGTGCTGGGCATTGGTGCTTGAGCCAGTGGAAGGGGGCAGGCTGATCCAGTGGGGCTAACCTGCCTCACTGTGCTGAGTAGCATTTAGTGATTTGGCACAGATGGATGACGTGGAGACATTTTGATGACACATAATAGAAAATAAAAAGAGAGATAAAGGTTGGGGTGAGGGAAAAAAAGAGATAAAATTAGTACCATCATAAGTGACATGCAATGCATTAACAGAAGTATACAACTATTTTATATGAAGTATTACATTTAAGTATAAGTTCTAACAAATGCACACTGTAACTACAGATTGTTAAAAGTAATCTTTGAAATGTGCATACATTGCACACATGCGTGTTCCAATTATACAGACTGCAGATAATAGGGAATTTATGCCACTTGTATAGAGTTTAATTTAATGCAAATATTATTAAAGAAATGGAGTACTGTAAAGTTGTTACTTGTGGTATCTGAACTCAGAACCTCTGACTACAGTCTTATATTTGACTCCTAAAGTTGGTTTGTGCTACAGATTAATGCATGCATACTATCTGTTACAGTTAGAATATGATTGCTCAGTTAGCTACAACTGTATAAAAAAAAAATCTATCTTTAACTTTTAAAGCTAGAATAATACTTCTCTTGTTCATAGGTTCATAGATTAGTACTAGGCTAACTGCCCTTGCGAGCCATTTTAAGCCTAGCCAATTATCCCTTGTGAGACTCAAACCTTGCACCTTGTGTTTGTAAGGCAAACACTTTAACCATTAGGCCACCCTCCCATACATTGCACACATGCGTGTTCCAATTATACAGACTGCAGATAATAGGGAATTTATGCCTTTTGCGTCTATGTACTGCTTAAAGCCACTTGCTTTCCTCAGTCTCTCCGACAGAGCAGAATGAGCCTGTCTGTTGAACTCTATGTTGACATTAGCTGGGGAAAAAACAGAAAAGAACAGAAGAGCATTATGAATACCAGTGTTTCCTACATTTATCTTTATAAGTATTACAAATTCTCTCTTATTATCATACTTTCACAGCTGTGGGATGTCCGCAGTCTCAAATTTACTCAGCCAATGGTTGAGGGTATGCCTTTTGCGTCTATGGAAATTATTAAAATGACGCTGTGAAGATAGGTGAAGGCTGCCAGCCTAGCCAGATAGAATTTTGTAGATAATTCTGTCATTTGTAAATATTAATGTAAGTCACAAGTTTGTTCTCTTAAATGTGAAAAGACTGCATTGGATATTGAACTGCAAAAATGTAACAACAGTGCACTCTGCTGTAAGAAAGCTAAGTCAAGCATTTCATAACTGTCTTTGATGTCAAAATTTGTAGCCGATATGTCTAGAGGGAGGCATCCTGCCTATTGTTTTAAGACCAGAGTTAATGGCTAGTATTTGCATGTATAAATGTCCTTTATTGCTCTGGTTTCTGACCAGGTGTAAAGAATGTAAATGTAGTTTCTGTTAGCCTGGGAACACCAGAGAAGTGTGAAGAATGGTGTCATGTGAAGCAGCTCTGTGTTATCAATTTAAAGAGAGAGAATCAGAGAGCTCTGAACATTTTGTCTTGAGAACATCCAACATCACCAGCACTGCCTGTTTCTATATGTAAATTATTTTGAATGGTGTTTTCTTTAAGAAATAGAAGAAGATTATAAGTGTTTTTCTGTGATGTCAGAACTTTTCTACTGTATTATATTAAGTATTTCTCTGTGATCGCTGAACTCTTGACTAGCACTGTATAGTAAGAAGTATTGTCTTGTGTTTTTATTATTTATTATTAAATATTTTTAAACCTTTCAACTGTGGCCGTTTTGTATAGAGATAATTTAAGCTCTAATAGTACATTGCATGTATATAGTGATACTGTACCAAGTCATTCTAATAAGCCTTGAATGTTAGGTCACACTTACCATTTGGATAATAATATTGCACAGTAATAATTGGACACCCTTTTAAGTGCCTTTGAGTAGCTGATAAATATTAGTGGGTGGTGGCAGCTGGTACTACCTTTTAGACTGGGCAGAAAAGGGGCACAGCTGGAGAACCTGTGCCAGCCTTCCTCGGGAGTGTCTGTGTGGTTGTATAAACTCTTATCTCAAAGTGAGTGTGTGTGTCAGCTACTTGGGCAGGGACATGAAGCACTGGTTTGACAGAGAGGGTGCTGGAGGTTTTAGCTTGCCTACTAGGCTGAGATCTGGACCCTATAGCTGTGCCAGTGGGGAGTCTTATTAGGGACGTGGAGAGAAAGGGTGGAAACCAGCCCAAGATTGACTGTGATCTCTGTGTGCTGTTAAGGGAAATTGTACTTTACTGTGTGTGTATTTATTATCCTTTCCCTATATTGACTCCCCTCACTAGTGTTAGTGCTGAGGATTGAGGCTCCTTAATTGCTGGGCCAATGCACAGGCATCACAGATGCCTAGACTCTTCTCCAGTATGTGGGATGCCAGTAGCACTGGATACAGCTTGAGCTAAACTACTGCATGCCTCATACTTGTACTGGGAGCCAGAAGAGTCCCCCTGCAGAAGCATTTGGCTGTGGTACTTTACCAGGAGTCCAGTAAATATCCTGGACTCCTGGACACCCCCACCTCTGCACCCTGCACTTGGCAGCTTCCCTACTAAGTCCAGCCATGTCTAACACCCGAACTAGACTAATGAAAACTGATGGTTTCCCACCAATTCCAGTTATTGTGTTTACTGGTAGTGTGCAAACCTGAGCAACAATGCCAATCATGTTTCCATGATGTTAAGTGGAGAGGAGCAGTGCCAAGCAGAGATGACATAAATACTTGAAATAGGAAGGTTAATCTGACACTTGACCTTAGTCTTATGGGAGTCTGGTGCTGTAGCTTGGACATATATATTGAAAACTGGGAGGTAACTGTTAGGTGAGATAAGTTTGCAGACATGCACTGGGGGCATAAATGTCATGACCTCTGTGATGACCCCAGTCTGGGTCAGTAATGAAGGAGTCAGGGTCTGGGTTTCTCTCTCTCTGTCTCTCCCCAGGTTCCCAGTAAGGCTCCACACTGGCACAGCTGCAGAGTTACATCGTCAGCCAAGTGCTGAAACCAAGTCCTCCACCACTCTCTCTGTGAAACTAGTGCTTCATGTCTCAAACACACACACACACACACACACACACACACACACACACACACACACACACACACACACACACACACACACACACACACACACACACACACACACACACACACACACACACACACACACACACACACACACACACACACGCACACACACACACACGGGAAAGGCTGGCACAGATTTACCCACTGTGCCCCCTCCTGCCTAGACTATAAGGTAGTTATCACTGCCACCAGGCACTAAGGCACTACAAAGCCAGCTACCTAAGGCTCTTGCAAGGCTATCCAGTTATACTGTGTACAATTAATGCTAACACAAATGGTAGTTTGACCAACAGCAAGCCTTTCAGGAGTGGCCAGTGTTATCACCAAATAAATATATGCAAATACTCTCAAAGCTTAAATATTTTCTACAAGGACCAGTCACAATGAAAAGTTTAAATATATTTAATAATAAATAATAAAACAACATGAAAATACTAAATATCTATTTGCAGTAAACCCCAGAGTTTTAGACACCAGAAATATTACAATACATAGATGAATAGATTCACACAGTTACAGAAAACAGTACTTAACTATGTTTTTCTGACTGATCTAAAGAATACTATTCCCTGGTTATTTACTCTAGCAAGGCAAGATGAAGTAGGTAAGAGATAATTTTTTGTCAGGCTACAAGAACAGACTGCTCAGTCTGACTGAGAGACTTCTCAATATAATATCTAAATATTATTTCTTGGGTAGCTTACAGGATGACATCACATCTGGTCATCTGACTTTTGGTTCCCCCACTATTCCCTTAGGCTAGAAGCTGCCAGGTTTTAACACTAATGTGTGAATAATACACACACATAAAGCTTTGCTAAGATCTGCTGCAGCTCCAGGAAGTCATACATCATAAAATAATTTTAACACTTCTACTCCTCCAACAGAGCTACTAAGGATCATAGGATCATAGGAAGTTACAACACTAATGGCCCTAGGGCCCTTACAAACCTAGCCAAGTTATCCTTGTTTCCATGATCAGCACCTATTGCCCCTGTCCAAGAGAGACACAGGTAGAACCCCTGAGGTGAATTTATGGTTACCCATCCAATCGTCCAGATTGTGTTTGAAGAGGGCCAGTGAGGTGCTGTTTGACTTGAAGTAGGAGTCTGTTCCAAAGGTGTGGTAACCTCTGGGAGACAAATCTATCCTTCCAGCAGGTTCTATTAATGTCACATACCAGGTTAAGTTTTTTAGAGTGAGTAACCTGTGTGCCATTTGACTTGTGGATATGCACCATTTCCAATAAAGCAGGGTCAGAGTTTGCCCTATAAGGCAGAGATCACCTCTGTAGTCTGTATGAAACAGAATAAAGTGACAGTGATTTCAGCTGATCCACATAAGACAGCTGCTGAAGACCTTGAATTTTCCTTATGAGGAACCTTTGTGGGCTCTCCAATTGCTGCAGGTGTTGGAAAGGTACATACGATAAGGGGTGCTGTACTTAAATATTGGCCTGATGAGGGAAGAGTACAGGGAGGTTATAACTTTTTTTTTCTGGAGGCAATGCCCTTACTTATGAGATGAGTAACATAGAATGCCCTTCTTACTACTGTGGAGACATGGTGATCAAAGGTAAGGTTGCTGTCAACCTGTGTGCCTATGTGTTGCACCACTGAGTGCATACTCAGGATGTTGCTATTGATGCGGTAGTTAGCAGGAAGCGTTTATATCATGTTATCAAAAGATGAAAATAGCGAACGCTATTTCATCGGCCCCAAAACATCTAAACATGAAAATATTGAACATTCAGAACTGTGAATTTTTTCCCATGGAAAAAATGTGCTGCTCCGAAACACATAGACACAACACAAGCACATCAAACAAACAGCAACCACACACATACACTTAAATTCCTACATCTAACGCTACACTAAACTAAAAATACACTACTATCTACCCACTTACCTTAACCCAAACCCTAACCCTAAGGTCCGTCACTATTGCACACTTACCTAACCTGCGCCCTAACCCTAACTCACTTAAACTGCCCCTAACACTAAAGTCTGTCGCTATTGCACACACACCTAACCCGCGCCCTAACCCTAACTCACTTAACCCACCCCTAACCCTAATGTACAAACAATCGCACATTTACCTGAACTCAACCCGTAACTTTCCACCACAGCGCTAGGAATAGCAAAGCCACAGAACCGGCCAACTGAATTCTTTCCCAAGGAAAGAATTTGCTGTTTTGCAACTTTGCTATTCTTAGCGTTCGCTGAATAGTGTGCAATATCAGAACATTTAAAGTTTTAATACTTTAATGTTCAGATATAGACCCAGCAGCAACACCATCCTTACTGAAAAGGATGATAATACATTTTTTGCATTGAGTTTAAGGCCGTGACTTTGGCACTAATTATTTGATTGTGTAAGACCCTCTTGTAGGATTTTGACATCGTTTATAGATTCTTTGATCGTTCCCAGTTTGCAGTCATCAGCAAACTTTGTCAGTCATAATTTGCTTGTACTTTGGAGAAATAGGTTCTGAACAGAAGTCGTCCCAGGACTGATCCCTGTGGAACACCACTGGTTATGGGTCTGCTGTTTGAGGTGGATTCCCCTATCTGACTGTATAGGTTTTATCAGTGTGCCAGTTTGCGACCCACCTAATGGTATAAGGGTTGACATCTAGATGGGTGAGTTTGTCAATGATGCCTATGTTGGGTATAGTGTCAAAAGCCTTGACTACATCTAGGTAGGCTGTATGCACAGATTTCCCTTCATCCAGGGCCTTGGTGACTGTCTTGAAGAAGTCCACCACGTTTAACAGACATGCTCTCCCTTTGACAAATCTAAACTGAGTAGGGTCAAGTGTTTGGAGATTACCTATATCTTTGTTGATAAGGTTCATGATGATTCACTCCATGGCCTTGCAGATAAGGCTAGTCATGCTAATAGGTCTATAGTTACCAGGGTCAGTGGAAGCACCACCTTTGTGCAAGGGTAAAAAAGTAGCCATTTTACATTTAGCTGGGATGAAGCCAGTGCTTAGACTATGATTGTAAAGACTATCCAATGGTGTTACTAATTCTTGTTTAGAGTCCATGTAGGATGCAGCCAGAGATGTTGTCAGGTCCCATAGATTCTGTGTTTTTGGCCTTAGAGAGGGCACTTACAACCTGCTCTTTAGAGACACAAGGTAGGAATAGGTGGTAGGGATGTCATGGGGTATGTGTGGCGGGGACAGGGGAATGAAGCTTTCACAGAACCTGTAGGCTAAAAAGGTTAGGTATGTCTACAGGCTTAGTATATGTAGTATCATTAACTACCAGTTTGGAGCATATCTGGGCCTTTCCTTTTAAGTTACAGATTTAACTAAGAATACTTTATGATTGCCCTTAGCTGAGGAAGTTAATTTGGATTCATAATTTGCTTTGGAGGATTTCACAAGAAGTCTTATTTGCTTGTTTAAGATGAGGATGGAGTGTTTTCAGTATATAGTCCACTCCCTCTTACTCTTAGACAGCAATTTCTTCTTATTATTGTAAAGCCTGTTAGCGTCATTTGTCCACCAGGCAGGTTTGCTCTTCCTTGAAGAGTTTGTTTTGGTCCTATAAGGTATGGCCAAGTCAATGCAGTTATACATTAGTTTGTACAAAGCATTGGTGTAGAACTCAACATAGTTGCCAGTTCTATCTGAGGAAGGAGGTGGAGTGAAGCTATTTATACCATTTTGAAAGAGGTTATAATCTGCTTTGGAGAAGTTTTTTAATCTAGTTGCTGCTAGGGGAGGTCATGTGTGATAGTTACTTTGAATAAGAATGGTTTGTGGTCAGATCTCATCAGGGAAGATCTCACAGTTGGAGTGCTACAGTGGTTCACCATATTGGTAAGCGCCAGATCCAGGATGTTGGCGGCCTTTGTGGGGGTGTCTACCAGCTGGTCCAGGGCATTGGAGTTAATGAAGTCAAGGAACCTTTGAGCAAATGAGTTTGAGCATGAGTAATTTACCTAGTCAATGGATGGTGTTCGGATGTATCTTGAAAGACTCAAGTAGCTCCAAATAGGTAGAGTGTGTGTCCTGATTCATGGAGGGGGTCCTGTAGATGGCAATGACTGTGTCCTACCAACAGTTAATTGCACCTGAAGTATCTCCAGGGAATCATACTGTTTAACCAGTCTGGAGGTGTAGTTATCTTTAATGAATACTGTTATACCGCCTCCTAAGCCAGGCTTCTCACAGACATTTCATCTCTGGCTGCATTCAAAACTGTAAGATGCACTCTTTAGGGCCTAAATTAATTTCAGCTATTTTCCAAAGTTAGCTGGGACTAAGCTTAACCTCTTCTCTTCCAATATCCTCTGTTAAAATGTATACCTTTAAATATTACAATAACACATGTATATGCCTTTTCTATTCAGCAGGGAACACTGTTGATACAGTTTTAACAGAAGCAACTTTACAGATGTATTTTTTAACACAAGCATCCGTACAAATCAGTTTGATATGCAAATAACATATAATTATTTACAAAATTCCAGCTAGCTGTGCTGGCATATATTACACATCCACTGCCCTACTTCTCCTAGCATGGCTGGCAATACCTCTTATCGTCACAACCTGACACATTTGTTTTTGGCTTTTTACACTGCTAAAATTGATTTTTAAAGTGTGGGATTCAAATCTAGGCATAAGGGACAAAACATTTTCTTCCACAGCGTTGATTTTCCATCTTTGCCACATAAGAAGTGCTGCTCAGACATAGTCAGGAATCATTCATAAATACAGCTGATAGTTTGAGGTGTTACACATGTATGCATGTGACTTGACAAGTTTGCATTGCAGTCCTACACCCACACCTGTTGCCACAAGAATGTTGAAATACCACTTATTTTTTCAGTTTGTTGCTATTAACTACGCTGTCACAACAGTAAAAATAGGTTGCACACCCTGTACTAGAATCTAGGACCATCTGTACTTCAACCCTGCACTAACACCTGCTGCCACAGGACTAGTTATAAAACATTTCCATAATTTCTTACTCATTATTAAGTTCTCAGTGTTAACCACCATGCAGTGCTGCTTAGCATGTATGTGCAGTGCCCAGCAGAATTAATTGAATGTATCTATTTTCAATTTTTGTCTGTCTGCATCCTACTGTAGGAGTTCTATAACTTCAGATGTTGGGGAACCTTACTAACTGCTGTGCAATGCTGCTAAGTGAAGTTGCATGATGGAAAGCAAACATTGCAGCAATTGTATTGTTTTTTTACCTTTGCACTTTTATAGAAACCCTGTTTGCAGGTGTTCTGCAGGTGTTCTGTCTGTTTCCTATGTGGGTCACTAGTCCAGTTTGGGCACTGCTAAACATCACAGAAACGAGATAAGCACAGCCAAATCTGACATTAATTTCCTCTCCATTTCCCTCGTTTGTTTGCACTAAGCTGCACACCACTCAAACACTGTAAAAAAAAAAAGAAAAAAAAAAAGAAATTAAATAAAAGAGAAAAGTAGTTGAAATGAAGGAAAGCAATCAATGAAAGAAATGCTAGACAATATTTGTTAGTATACATGAAATATTTCTACATGGGTCTGGATTTAAACTCTCACTCCAATGAATCTTCAGAACACAGTAAGGGTGCCATATCCCTCTTTGCCACACAAACAAATTTGTAGCTGGGAACTGAAATTATTCTGCATACAACCAACTGCAACATCATCCACAGTACTAACAAACCATACAACAGTTATTTCCACATATATTAATTTTGGATGTAGTACACTGAGTGATCATACAACCATTTATGACTATTGCTTACAAAAATGCAGTTCTGTCTTACCTCTCTGTGTTTGTTGCATACTATTTTCTTATATGACCAGTAATCTGAGACATGCAGTCTGTAAGGCATTCTATAACCTTGTCCTTAAAATATGTGAGAATATTACATGTCAATAATATACAGTTGTCAACAAATGAAGAAGAGGTTGGATGTTAATGAACAGAACCATTGAATTGTGTGCTACTTACTTACATTTCCAACCTTGATAAAATGACTTCTATACACTTTGTAAGTCTAACCTGACACACTCACTGGTGTTTTCCTTCTCCCTACCAGTAATCATTCACAGCTATAATCCATTAGCAACAAATACTGAGGGAGTGCCTGCACTATGTTTACATTTCCTACACGGAGCCAAGTATTTGGGATTCAGCAGTTCTAATGAGTTCACATCTCAATTGCATCTTCACATTGCTAACAGCCTTGAATCTACAAAGGCAACCATGTAGCTTGGGAACCTGAAGGTGTGGAGACTTGTTTATATAGAGAACACAGAAGAGAATATTACTTTGGGATATATCTACACAGAAGACTAATGCACTTGAGAAGGCATGTTTGCATTTTTTGGGTATATGCTGCAAATGCTGAAATGTCATTAAGAAAAATCTGTTTCATATATATATATATATATATATATATATATATATATACACACACACACACACACACACACACACACACACACACACACACACACACACACACTCACACACACACACACACACACACACACACACACACACACACACACACACACACACACACACACACACACACACTCACACACACACACACACACACATATATATATATATATATATATATATATTCATTGGCAAATCCTACTGTTATCTGTATGCATTACTTAAAAGTATACTGATGGCGTGGTCATGTTTGTCAGGGCATTTCACAGGTATATATGACTGTCAATAGCTTAAAATGATAATGTTCTGTCTTAAATCTGTGCACATCTGTAAGTCAGTCACCCTGCTAGACAGGGGTCCAGAGAAGAAAATAGTGTGGGAAGAAATAGCCAGGGAATTGTTATGGCTAGGCTTGTATAGACCCTAGTGCCGATAGCCTAGTACCAACCTATGAACCTATGAACCTATGAACATGTTTCAGGAACAGTTCATTTGACAGCATTTTTATCATTTCACTAATGGCTTGTTAGCAACATGTCTCATTTAGCTGTTCTTTTGGGTGTGGGGGAGCAAAGCTGCATTTCTGTTTTGGCACAATCAAGGATATGTTGCTATTATTATGTTGCTGTTATTACTCTCTCTCTCTCTTGTTTTACAACCACACAATTCCTGTTGTTCATATTTCACATTTTTAGACTGTTTTATGTTTCTCCAGTGGGTAATACTGAAATGCTACCTTTTCTGTTTTATCTGAGAATAGCAATTTTGCAGTTATGTGTATTATCTTTCTGTTGTGTTTTAGGCCATCTAGAACTACGGCACCCAGGAGTCTCAATGCCCAAAAAACACCCATCAGTGACCCTGAGAACCAGGTCATTGTGGAAGCTTTTAGGCAACATGGAGCCTTTCTGCTTGAGAGAGGATGTGGAGATCTGTCAGGCAGAATGCAAATTTGGTTGAAGAGAGTTGTAGATGTGACTGCAGTAGGTGGACACAGCAAGACATATGATCAGGTGCACCATAGGGCCACTGACATAATCTCATCTGCACAGAAGAAAGCAGCTGCAGTGGTCCATGATTGGATGGATACTGGGGGACCTTCTACAGAGCCACCACTAACAGCAAATGATGAGTTCCTGTACACTCTTAGGGATCCAGACAGCTTCCAGAAAAGTGCAAAACAGCATGTCCTTGACATTGGTGCTACTGTTTCAGGTACAGCAAGTATGTCCCAGGAGGAGCTTCCAGGTAGGCTTTTGTATCTCAGTTGTCAAATACTCTTGTAAAATATTGACATCAATAAGTTAGTTCTGTTTAACAAGACATTTGTTGAGGGGGGATTGTAGATTGCTATAGTTAGCATTAGCAACACATTCTGATTGATTAGAAATGGGGCTTAAGTTGGACTTGTGATCCAAGTTCTTGTTGAAAGGATAGTTAATGGACATATAAAGGGCAAAACGTTTCACCCCCCCCCCGTGTTACTGTTAATTGTGATGATGGTGTCCTTACCTTTTACTTAACTTCTTCCAGCACCATACAGCATCGGGAGCAGACTATCATCTGCACTTGGTAAGACAAACATTTTTATGTCAGTACTGATGAGCAGTTCAAAGAAATATCTAGTTTGTGATGTTGGTGTCAGGACTGTTGCATGTATTGCTGTACTGTCTGTAATAGTGGCACCATTGTTAGTTTGTTAGCATATATCGAACTATAGTAGTGTAAGTATTAATTTTTTCCTGTGTTTGTTGCTTATTATCACAGGTGATCCTGATAATAGAAGTGTGGGACTTTTACCACCAGATGTCAGATTATCTGCAGACTCAGATGATGATGGTGGCCAAACACAGGCACAGTCAGAGGGTGCAGAGGTTGAACCTGACACTGAGGTTGACATACAACCATCCCTTGTAATTCTATCAGACACAGCTAGTAGGCCTACTCTTACCCATTCCAGTGAGCACTCAGATATTGGATAGGTGAAGGTGAGGCAATTGATCAGGGAAGTGTGGTTACTATGGCTTCAGTGCTTGTTGACTCTGGTCATAGCCAAAGTGTGGGCAAGGTACTATACAATAGGATTCTTAGGGTGCTTAGAGGAGGCCTGCTGTCCATCCTCCATCTGATCCAGGTGTTTCTTCTTGTGCCACTCAATGTATGTTGAGGGCTATCATGAAGGCACAGGCACATTCTCATAGGCCCTCCAGAGAAATGCTTATGGTTGTAGATGTGGCATAGGTTGGCTGCCTCCACAGTGTTGCTGATTCAATGGATCAGATGAATGACATGTTGGAACTGGAGGTGTCTGTAATGGAACATCTGCTGGCAAGGGAATGGCATCCTTATGAGTCTAGGTCAGCCACATCTTCTGGTGTTAGCCAATGTGGTCATGCCCAATCACGCTTCCATAATTCCAGTACTTCTATCACTCCATCACTAGTTAACTTATCCACACCTAGACATGGAAGACTATGGAGTCATGGTCCTGGGTATCCTGGTGAGGCAATCCCATCCAGCAGACATCAGTCACATTCAGCTAGCAGTAGTGCATCTGACCATGGGCGTGGACATGCCAGTGCAACTCCTGGCAGAGCCATTTCTTGTGGTCGGGTACAACAATGATCAACTACCACCTCTACAATGCATGGCCACACCTGTCTGAGGTAACAAGGCATAGAGCTAGCACAGAGCTTCACCAAGTTCATGCAAACACTCACACACTAATTCCACCTGGAGGACCCCTACAAACACACACACAACAGCTTCATGGTTCAGACGTGAAGCTTAAAACTCATTTTGTCTCACTAGCCATTTGTTACATTATCTGAATGTCTGTCTGCTTTTCTTTCTTACTCACACACACTCACTGACCTTTTGCATCTGCAAGTGATGATAACTGTGCCATATCTGATTTCTGTCTTTTGGATTCAAGGATACATAAGCTTTGTGCCTGATGCTCAGGGTGACTAGCTAACTTAGTGTTAGTATATCTACATTTGTGATGTTGAATTGGTAATTGTGCCTTTGACTTATATTGATCTTAGAAAGTTAGACAGTTGATAGGATCGAACTATTTTTTCATCAGTATTGTTAATGAGCTTGTGAGGGTTGTGAAGTCTGAAACTGAAATATGTCACATTACTTAACTTCTCTCTTTAATGATTTTCCAGTACAAATGTATGGTGCTACACTGAGGGCATGCATTGACCATCAGTACTTTTGAGAGGTATGATTGTGTGAATCTTTGCTGCCTGAGGCCTACTACTAAATAATGGGCACATAAGTCACATAAGTCTCTGCTGCCACATGTTAAGGTTATTTCTGTACAAATCACCCAACTTTTACTTGCTTACACTACCAAGTGACATCATGCAAGGATATGCTAGTCATTCATATTATTTCACAATACACTCCAGGTTCAACACCTACCTTGTAAATCCAGCAGTTGCAACAGTTTTAGTTCAGAGCTTACTCTGCGTGATGTTAGCAGTACACAGCCAATACATGGGTAGGTAAAGGTTATAAGCATTGCCTGGCATCAATATTCCTATATCTATATGTGTAGGAGGAAAGTTTTAGCCCCTTAGGTGGTGATTGAGTGTACTTTGAATTACCTCTTCGCTAATGAGAGGGCATATTGAGCATGCCTATGTCTGCCTACACCCACAGCAGCTGCAGGATCCCCCTCTGATTCCTCACTTGTGTGCGGCTGTGGTGATGTTGCCATTGGTTTTAGGATGTGTGCTCCTTCCCCTTGTTGATTCTGCTGAAGCTGTTTTCTCAGGATGATGTTGTGTAGCATGACACATACAATGAATATTTCTGTACATGTACGTGAATTATACTGTGCGGCTCCCCAGATGTATCCAAGCACCAGAACCACAATTTCAGCAGCCCAAACACACACTCTATGATATTTCTGGTTGTGTGCCTCATTATGGTGTTCTTCAGCAGGTGTGTGTGCATTTCTGATGGGCATCATCAGCCATGGTTCCAGTGCATAATCTGCATCCCCCAGTAAATGACCCTGTGGGATATCTCCCCTAGTGAATGTCTGATACAGGTGTGAGGTGTGCCAGATATGTGAGTCATAGTAACTGCCTGGGTTTCCAGCACACACATTCAAGATGATTCCCTTGGCATTACATGAGTTGACAGTTAATATAGTGGAAGCTGTTTCTATTTATGTAGACCCTTCCCTGTTCCCTGGGTGGCGCCTTAATTTTTACATGTGTGCAATGTATGATACCAGTACTTCAGGGTAGTGGGCTACAGGGTAGAACTCCTGCATATTTCTGGCCCTGTCCTCAGGAGTACAAGGAAAATATATGTGGTCAGTGGCATTCTATTGCATAGCATTCAGGAACTGATGGAGGATCCTGGATGCTGATGCCTGTGACACCCCCAGCATGTCTCCTGTTAGTCTCTGAAAGGTACCTGTAGCTAAAATTCTTAGTGCTATGCATGCCATTATCTCCACTGGGATGCATTCCCCTTGATTTGCCCTGGCTCTGAGTTGAAGACTGTGACACTCCTGCACTGGCCCAGTAATCAAGGAACCTCAATCCTCACCAGTAGCACCAGTGAGGGATATGCACATTGGTAGGATGACAAGTACACACACAGTAAAGTACAATTTCCCTTGAGAGCACACAGAGATCACAGTCAGTCTGGGGCTGGTTTCTCCCTCTCTCTCTCTCCAGATTCCCAATAAGACTCCCCACTGGTACAACTATAGGGTTAAGATCTCAGCCAAGTGGTCAAGCCAAAACCTCCAGCACCCTCTCTTTCTAACCAGTGATTTGTGTCCCTGCCCAAATAGCTGACACACCCACACCCACACACACACTTAGAGATTTGATTTATATACAAACACACACACACACACACACACACACACACACACACACACACACACACACACACACACACACACACACACACACACACACACACACACACACACACACACACACACACACACACACACACACACACACACACACACACACATATACTCCTGGGAAATGCTGGCACAGGTTTACTAGCTATGCCCCCTTTTGCCCAGACTAAAAGGTGGTTATCACTGCCACCAACCAGCTTTTTATCAGCTATTATAAGGCCCTTTAGAAAGAGTGACCAATCCTACTGTGTGATGTTACTATTATCCAAATGGTAAGTGTGACCAATGCTTTTAAGGCTATTGGAGTGGTTCATACAGTGTCACCAAATACATGTGCAAGTATTCTAAGAGCTAAAATATATCTAAAGAAACCAGCCACAATTAAAAGGTTTAAATATATTTAGTAATAAATAATAAAAGAACAAGACAATATTCAATAACTCAACACAGTGACTACAGAGTTCAGAATCACAGGAAATATTTTAAAATGACATTGCAGAACAGTCACAAATAAATTCAGAAAACATCTAAACTAATCTTTACTATAATCTTATCTATATCTAAGAGAAGTCACTGTAATCTAGTTACTATTAGCAAGGCAAGTTCGGATGAGAGGATGTTGTCAGATCCAAAGACAAATACAAAATGTCCAGATTCACTCTCTGAGATAGTTCTTAAATTAATAATACACATTACTGCTGGGTTAGCTGGATGACATCAGTATTTGTCACCTGCCTTCAGTTCCCAGGCTAAAAGATACCAACAGAATTTTTAACATCTCTTTGGGAGGTGCGTATCTCTCAGAAGTTTGCATAGAACTGGAAGTCATAAAACAATTAAGAATTTTACATTTGAAACCTAGTAATTATTTCTGTTTCAGGACAATAGAAAGAAACCTTTAGCTGTAGACATCCTGTCTCCTTCAGTGAAACTGGGAGACAAACACAATCATAAAACAATTCACTTATTTTCTTAGAGTTTGCAAGTTAACTCTGTTCTTTTCCAGTAGGGTATGCTGTGATTACATTCTAGAAGCTCAGTAAATAACATACAGTTCAACACATACTTCTGTACCAGTAATTTAATATACACATAACATATTTCTCTTACATTGGTAAGACAAGCCTATGGATCATATTAATATTCACAAATGACATATGATTATTTACAAAATTCCAGATAGCTGGGCTGGCAGCCTCACAAGGACAACAGAGGTTGCAAAGTTCCTGTAGTGTGTCTGTGTCCACCCTGTATTGCTCTACAATGGGTTCTGAAAGCTCTTCTCATTCTTGGCCTTGGCCTGTTAGCAGCAGCAGCATAGACTTCAGCCTATTGCACACACACATGAATTTAAGCAACAGCAGCCCCAAGCATTCTTTTTGTGTAGACTCCTTTCCATGGCTATATTCCAGTAGGTTTTGGAATTTGCAGGGAAATCCAGCACTGAGTCTACACGGTTGCTTTATAGCTTGTTGAATAGCTCCTCCATCTTAGATTGGTTGATTAGCTTACAGTTCAGCTGCTTATGCTGTAATTAGCATGCCACAGTGTTTACCTTGTTTACGTGGTTCTACACACCATGTAAAGCCACATGTGAATCCAAAACAGTGTGCAAATGGTGTAAACAGACAGTGTAGGCTTTCTTGAATCTGGCCAAATGCCTTTAATAGTGAAATGTAATTTCTCTGAGGATTTCTCTGCATGGTCAGATTATGAAAAGCTTTGGAAAAAATACATTGTGTCAGTCTACCTGGGACTGATCTGAGAAAGCATGGGTAAGAAAGAGATGGGAAAGACTTCCAAGTGTAGGTCTCTGATAACAGTGGGCCAGAAAAAGAGCCTTTTATTCAGGTTATTGTTTAGTATAGTGTGTAACATAGTGTGTAACATGATCCATGCATTCACACTTATTTATGACCCTTGCGAGACTGGTTAACAAAGTTAAACAGGAAATGCAAACATCAACAACTCATTTACTGAAGCAGTTTGAGTGCAGATTGTAATGTGCTTAAAAAAGGCAAATATTTGCAAAGCATTGCCTTGCTGACAGCGAGTACACAAGTTACAGTTATGTTGGGCAAGTCTTCGCCTTATATGGATGCACAAAGAAGAAGAGTGTTTGGAGGTTTATTATCAATTTTGGGGCCCAAAGAACCACAGCAAATATCACACATTATTTAATCACCAGCTAGAAAAATAAAAGAAATTTAGATCTTCAAAGGGAGATGATGTAAGGGAAACATATAATGCACACCTGCTCCGACTTAAAATATTTCAAATGAATCTAAGCCCATCCATTTGCTTTTTACAGGGTATTTAATTTTAGTCTGTTTAATTTATAAAGAGAAATGGGAGGCATGTAAGCCATTCTCTGCACATACATGATGTATATCTGACAGTTTAGATACAGTTTAATGTTTTTATTTATTTCTTTATTAATCATTTGGTGAAAGATTTAGTCCTACTAGGCTAGTGGCCTCTTTTCAGGAGAGACCTGAGGTGGTATTACCAGGGGAAATTTGACCAGGGCATTGAGGAACTTCCCCTATTCTTTTCGATAGATTCTGGGGTCTTTTACATCACCTGAGATACCACAAACGCAAGCACATGGGATTTCACTTTAACATCTCAACTTATATCATGATTTGTTTTTGTATACAAAAGCACTTCTGAAAACATTCTCTTCAGATGTTCAAGGAGGTGTGCTGTTTCTTTCCCTACTTAACCATTGCCAGTCCCTTAAACGCTGCTGGGTTACCCCTGAAAATGGACAAGTATGTCTAGTGGGGTTACTTGGGTTAACAGACAAAAAGAAAGCGCAGCCAAAATTTAGAGGGCATCCACTTTAGGGATGCTAGCTTTGCATCTTTTTTCTTCACAGATGACTTCTGTCCCTTAACCTGAAGTGGCTTTGATTTCCAGAGTGCACTGGAGTGATTTGCTGCCGAGTGTGAAACAGATAGGATAAACATCAGCACTTCCAATTGCAGGTTGTGTCTTCTCTGAGAGGAGAGTAGTCTGTCCTCAGTGGAACAGGGATGAATGCAAGAGATACCACTGATGGAGGAATTTAAATAGTTTAGGGTGTTGTTCATGAATTAAAGTAGAGAGGACTAGAAGATTGACAACTGGCTAAGTGCAATGGGGGCACTACAGATATTATACCCAATTGTGGTGAAATAAAAAAACGTCATTGAATGAATTAGAGTTTTTTTTTCACTGTCTGAATTTTCAATTATGTCACATGGTCTTGCATTCCTGCATTAAATTTCTGTGTGTGTGTGTGTGTGTGTGTGTGTGTGTGTGTGTGTGTGTGTGTGTGTGTGTGCACAGGCGAGGGCGCGGGTGTGTGTATTTATGCATTTATATATCTAGATCAAGTTAACTAGATCAATCGTTCTAAATGTTGACTTCACTAATAAAGATAAATTAATGTGGACAATTGGATGGGGAACAGGAAATTCATCCCTGGTTTGATTCCTATGTGTGAACATTGTATCTAGATGATTGTCACTGTTAATGTGAGCCCCCGAACCCATGAACAAAAATGGGAAAAGGGGTTATTGATGGCTAGATTTGGCACGCTATGTGTGTGTGTGTGTGTGTGTGTGTGTGTGTGTGTGTGTGTGTGTGTGTGTGTGTGTGTGTGTGTGTGTATATATATATATATATATATACACATATATATACATATATATATATATATATATATATATATATATATATATATATATATATATAAACATATATATGTGTGTGTGTGTGTGTGTGTGTGTGGTGTCTGTGTGTTTGTGTTACCTTCAGGTGATCTATCACTTCATTTGAACAAAAGTGGTTAAAATAAGTGATCTAATAACAATTCATCTAATGTAGTCTCCACTACATACCACCAGTTAGAACTCTGATAATAAAGAAACTTGTGCTTTATGATTAATGGTATTAGTTTTCTTATAGATTTAGAAGTAATATTGCAGTTTGCTTTATCAGTGTGTTGGATTGTGTAAGCTGGTACTACAGTTTCAATGCTGTTTCCCTTTATTCCACTGTAGTTTGACTGTGGAGTTGTGACATAAATTAGGGGTGTGTAGGGAGTGCAGGGTGCTTGAAAAAACATACTTTTTTTTATTTTTGAGTTAAGCTGACTTTAGATAAGTATGTGTTAGATCAGTTTTGTTTCAACCACGTGTTTAATATTCTTTATTTTGATCAAATGATATAGACTCACACACACACGCATCTGTATTGAAACATTGTTGTAAATTAACATTAAGATTCAGTATGTCATATGCAAATCACTGACTTTCAATATTAAGTCTGAAAGTACAACGAACAAAAGAGTGATTTTGCAGGGATAGCCCCCCCCCCACCCCGTAACCTCGCCAGAATCCCATAACTATAAACTATGCTAACTCTGGGATCTCACAGCAGTGAGGAAAAGGACAAATTACTTTATTTCACTGTAACACTGTCAGCCCCAGTCAACTTTCTTTTCTCTTTCACTTATATTGTGATCTGCCAACTGAGTACAATAGTGACGGGTCACAGGGTATGGAAGGCAATGACCCTCCTCCACTGCTTTGACTTAGAAAAAATGTGAGCTAGCAATGGAATGCACCATCCCACTTCCCAGAACTGCTATTCTAGGCACAGAACTCTTCCAACTTCTTTGATTTCCAAGGCCCATAGCCCACTTTTTTATACATTAAACTAACAACCAGGTAATTTCTTTTTATCAACACTGTATCTGTGAAAGTTGGGTGTCAGGCTGGCAACTCGGCACTGTAAAAACTCCACTGCTTATCAATCTGCAGATTGGTGATCCTCTAACCGGGAAAAGCCAAAAGACTGCTTTGCAACACTGTAAAGGAATCTCTCTTCCTAAGCTCTTCTTTTCCATACCATACTTCCCAGAAATGCTGTTTAGTGCAGAAAACTCCTGCAGTGACAAGCCAACTTGTCGAGTGACTTCCATGGCCCATAGCCCTTATTTTTTGCACATTAAACTAACCAGATAATTGCTTATTACCAGCACTGTAAAGGAACCTCTCTACCTAATACAGAAGCATAGAGCAATATTCATGTAAATGGCCAAACCTTCAGTCTAAGTTTCTGTCTGAAAATGCTGCTATTTAGAGGCAGTTTGTAAGTGCAATACAACACTGTAAGAATGTGCATTAAAGGAAATGAATGCCCTGCTCAGGTGCGTAAGTACTGCTCAGGTGTGTAAGTGTGTATTCCTGGGCTTGTACCTTTGAGCTGCCCTTATACATTGTATTTACATGGGTTACAGGTGGTGCAAAAATGTGCTCTCAGCAGTGTCTACAAGGCTAAAACATAGCCGTATTGAGAATACTCAATACAGTAGGTATAAAATACAAAAATAAAAAAGGTCAGCAAGCCTAAACAATAAGGGGGCATAATGGTGGCAGGACAGGGCAATGATTTGCTATAAGGAAGAACTTGCACTTCTTAGAAAAGGAATTCCTCAAGCAGTTTTAATGAATTTCAGATGAGACCTGAGGGTACAGGAGGTAAAGAGTCAGGTAACATGTGTGCATTCTAATGCAGTGTGCTGTGACATGTGGGCGATACATAGGAACAATGCCAGGTCCTATGTTTCCTGCATTTACCCCTCTGAGAAAAGACAGATGGTGCTCATTTTGTCAGTGAAAGTGTTTTACTGACATTTGTTACTAACCTTTTTTGCACATTAAAGCATTTTGACCCCTATCCGTTAATATCCATTTCCACCATTTTTTTATTAAAATCCATTGCAAAGTTATATTTTTCCTATGCTCATTTCGCTGAGCATAATCAGTGAACCTTACCTTCAGAGACTTCACTGTAGGAATAACATGGGAATGCATCCATAGACTTTAATGGATGCACCACTACACATGCAGATGTCGGTGTCCATTAAACTCTATGGCCACATCCCACACTATTGAGTGTTGACATCTCTGTGGGATACAGTGAAGTTATTTGGACAATGGTTTATTAAAGTTTACAAAGATTTTTATTAGAATATAGAACAAATATATAAGGAATTACACACCATACTGAGAAGCTATATCTGTCTATCTATATATATATATATATATATATATATATATATATATATATATATATATACAGTCATGCAGAATAGAAATATTGTATGAAACAAAAATATGCAGAGCCAGAGCCTCTTAAATTTGAATATAAAAGAAATAGGAAGAATGAAAATAAAAAAACCTGATATAATTGTACGGCTGTATTGCTGCTTCCGCCATTCATAACACTGGATTTTCTTATATATACATTCTACCTTTTCAACTCATTAGTGTCAGCGCTGAACAGTTTGACAAAACAGGCTCCAGAACTAAATAATCATTTTCCAAGTATATAAAAATAACTACACCCTAGTAAAGTCATTGCAGACTGCATAAGAGAAAATTACTCCTCAAAGTCAAAGTCAAAGTGAACTTTATTGTGATTCAGACTAAGTCAAAATCCAAGTCAAAGTGAACGTTATTGTCATTCAGACTGCACAACAGTGCAACTGAATGAAATTGCGTTACTTCGAACTCAATGTGCGTACAACATATACTGACAATATTAATACAACAATAACACATATACTAATGCTAATCCAACAATAACAATAGTAAGACATTTATGCAGTGCGGTAACAAGTACAATGACATGCATCAACAGTAAGACATTTATACAGTGCGGTAACGTACAATGACATGCATCAACAGTAAGACATTTATGCAGTGCGGTAACAAGTACAATGACATGCATCAATAGTAAGACATTTATACAGTGCGGTAATGTACAATGACATGCATCAACAGTAGGACATTTATGCAGTGCAGTAATGTACAATGACATGCATCAACAGTAAGACATTTATGCAGTGCTGTAATGTACAATGACATGCATCAACAGTAAGACATTTATGTAGTGCGGTAACAAGTACAATGGCATGCACCAAGACTATTCCATTTACATGTCTTCATCAATACCCAAAATATTGCACAGATAATATATTGCACAGATCAAAATCAGACAGATTTCAAATTGCATGGAATGCTAACCTGGCATATTGCACAGAATGTTAACTTAGCATTGTTAATATTGCACATAAGGTATAAGATTGTACTTTAATAGAGTTATTGCATATGCCTGTGAATTACTTCAGTGTTGTAACGCCATGCCATGATGACCAGCATGGTGTTTATTATTACTGGAGTTCAGAAGTCTGATGGTTTGTGAAAAACAGCTTCTATTAAATCTGGTGGTTTTGCAACATAAGCTACGGTATCTCCTGCCTGAAGAAAAACACGAGAACAGACCGTGGGCAGGGTGACTGCAGTCTTTGACTATTTTCATGGCTCTGCTGAGGCACCAAGCAGAGAGCAAGTCCTGGATAGATGGGAGCATGGACCTGATAATTCCCTCCACCACTTTCACCACCCTCTGGAGAGATTTGCAATCTGAAACCATGCAGTTTCCATATCACACTGAGAGATTAATAGTCAGGATGCTTTTGATGGTATCCCTGTAGAAGGCTGTGAGAACTGAAGGTGGGTGTTTTGCTCTCCCCAACCTTCTTAGAAAGTGTAGATGCTGTTGCACCTTCTTGGCAATGTGACTAGTGTTTATTGACCAAGACAAGTGTTCAGTGATATGCACCCCCAGAAACTTGGTGCTCTTCACCCTTTCCACTGCTGCTCCTTTGATTGTGAGTGGAGAATGAGCCTTGCATCTCTTCCTGAAGTCTATTATTATCTCCTTTTTTGAATTCACATTGAGAGACAGGTTGTTGTCGTCACACCAGACAATCAGTTGTTTCACCTCCTCTCTGTAGGATTTTTTGTCACCATTGCTGATGAGACCCACCACTGTAGTATCATCCGCAAACTTAATGATGTGGTTTGTGTTGTACCTAGTGATGCAGCCATGTGTCAGTATGGTGAACAGCAGAGGACTCAGGACACATCCTTTAGATACTCCAGTGTTCAGTGTGATGCTCATTGAGGTGTTGCTGCCTACCCATACCTTTTGTGGTCTGTCAATAAGGAAGTCCAGAATCCAGTTGCATAAAGGAGTGCTAACACCCAGATGGAACAGTTTCTCAATCAGATGTTGGGGGATGACCATGTTGAAGGCCGAGGTGAAGTCAATAAATAATATGTGGACATAGCAATTTTTGTTCTCCAGGTGTGCCAAGGATAAGTGAAGTGCCAGTGAGATGGCATCAAACATGCAGTGTGGGGTCACTGTGCTAGCCCTGTAATAATATAATGAACTGTATATCAATGCTCTGCATTAATAAATACTACAAAGAGCTGCATATTAATGATCTACATTATTAAATACTATAATGAGCTGCATTAACAGCTTTCTTCTTGAAGCATTCATTTGCTGTAGTTCACTCTTGCACAAGTGAGCAGTAGGTTTGCATGTGTGTGTGTGTGTGTGTGTGTGTGTGTGTGTGTGTGTGTGCATGCATTGTGTTAGTACTGGATTTATGTGCCAAAGTGATATGATGCTAAAATGTTTAGCATGGATGTTGGGGAAGGGAGAATGTATTTATAAAAATGAACTTAATGGCATATATTTGAATTTTGTTTGTGTATAGCACACATGCAGTAGGAGGAGGTGTGTTTGGTATGGTGGTGCATTGGAGCAGGGGCTATAATTAACTAATGCATATGCTTGATAAAATCATATGGTGGGAAGTGGCTGTAATCAGATTGTGAATGTGCCTGATATGGGTGTGCAGAGACACAGTAAGACAGATAGGACACCTTCCACATCATGAGCATACATGTTTAGGCCTACTTGCACTTATTGGCCTTTGTTATGTCACGAGGGCAGTACTGTATTTAATGTACATTAACAGGCACAGAGCTTAGATAGTGTGAGTGATGTAGCACACACATGTTATAAGATGTGTGTGTGATTCTTTGTGTATCTTGGATCAAGTTTTTAACTTATTTGTTTAAGGCACAGGACCTGTGAATGAAAAGCTGTTGATGTGCATTACTCTGCTTCAGTCTGATATGTAATGATATTGAACATGTACTCCTTAGTGTTTCATCACTAATCCATATAGAACAGATGTGGAAGCATATATAACTAAAGCTGCCGCATATAATAAAATATTTTATTAGAGGGCAGTTTTAGTAGTCTCAGTTACCTCTTGTTCATCATCTCAGATGCCCTGGCCAAATTTTCCCTAGTAGTATAAATACTACCTCAGATCCCTGAAAAGAGGCTGCTAGCCTTGAGGAACTAACCCAGCCAATGTAGGATACAAACAGAGATAGAAAGCAGGCAATTCAGCACAGTGGGTTAAGGTTATGAGCTGCTAACATGTTTATTCTGTAGTCCTAGGTTTGATTCCACCAGTCTCTGTTTGCCTGTTGTTTGATTGAGCATCTCCCCTAACCAGACTGTCCTTCCAGGTTATTCCAAAAAAGAGGCACTTGTGCCTAATAGGTTTACCTAGTCAGTAAACAAATCAGTCAGCAAATCCATTATACAGAATAGGTGACTCTTTCGGAGGGTATTAAAATACCTTAACAGGTGAATATTGTCCAGGAAAATAGTGCTTGATTCAATAACCGCTTCAACACACACACACACACACACACACACACACACAATATAGAGCATTGTTCTGTCTGTAGGACAAGGCTGATAGTATAGGCTGCCTTACAGCACATAAAGCAGCTAACTGCCCAAGGCAGGCATCATTTTCTACAGCTCAGCAGGGATTTGCCGTTCTGAGATCAGAACAATTTCAGTATTTTTATACCTCAGATTTTATTGGTAACCATTTGAAAAGTCAGAGCCCGCTAGAGTGAGTCCCTAAATATGGAGACTGAAAGATCGAAAGAATGGACTTACATATACTGTCTGAGATGACATTTCTCAGAATATATATATATGTGTGTGTGTGTGTGTGTGTGTGTGTGTGTGTGTGTGTGTGTGTGTGTGTGTATGTATGTATATAATATATATATAGAATATATATATGTGTGTGTGCATATATATATATATATATATATATATATATATATATATATATATATATATATATATATATATATATATATACACACACACACACACACACACACACACACACACACACACACACACATATATATATATATATATATATATATATATATATATATATACACACATTGGGGGTGGGGGTGGTCGGGGCTGCAGGAGGGACTTGCTCACACCCACACCCACTGCAAAAAGAAGTTTTAAGAAGAGAGATTTTTGAGATTTGTTCTGCTCTAGTTTTTTGGTCTTTTTTTTTTTACTTTTCTGCACTTGATGCTTCGAGTGCCAACATTTCAGTAAGAAGCCTTTTATTTTAGAGAATCAAAGTTTACACTCAGTTCTCTGAGAAGGATTTACTTTTCTGGAAACATTAATGAGCCCGAGAATATCAGCTTAAATTTTATCAGTTCACAGTAGTAATTTTTTCTCAGAAAGAACACATCATCAAGGGTGGGAAAGACATTTGGGAGAGTCTGTTAAGCATGCCAAGCATACTGTAATGTCAGTGGATTGTTCCACTAGCAAAAACCTACTTATTATAGGATCATAGAATCACAAGAGGTTACTAGGCTATTGGCCTTGAGGCCCTTATATGCCTAGCCAAGAGTTTAGCTCATGTTTAGACAAATCAGCACATGATGCCCCTGTCCACCAGGTACATGGGTGGAATCCTAGGGGTAAATTTTCTGTTTCCCATCCAGTTATCCAGGTTGCACTTAAAAAGGGGTAAAGAGGTACTCTGCTTGATGTGGAGAGAGAGTCTATTCCATAGATGGAGGAGTCTCTAGGACACAAATCTGTCTTACCAACAAGTCTTGTTGATGCCATAGACTAGGTTGAGGCTGTTGTGCGGGTTACTTGAGTGGAGCTTGACTTGCAGATATGCAGCAGTCCCATCAAGGTGGGGTCCATGATCGGTGATCACCTTGTATGCCAGGCAGAGGTCACCTCTGAGGAATCTGTATGAAACTGAGTAGAGGGATAGGGCTTTTAGCCTATCTGTGTATGGTAGATGTTTGAGGCCATGGATTCTCCTGGTGAGGAACCACTGTGGTCTCTCCAGCAGCTGCATATCCTTTGCAAGGTACATGCCAATTGGGGCATTGTACTCAATAATGGGCCTTATAAGAGAAGAATACAGGGATGTTATGAGCTCCTTGTCCCTGGATGAGATATCGTTACTTATAAGGTGAGCCATGTAGAAGGCTTGTCATACAACAGAAGCAACATGGTGGTCAAACGTCAGGTTGCTATAAACCTGGGTGCCCAAATCCCTCACGACAGATTGTGTGCTTAGGACGTTGTTATTAATGTGATAATTTGTGGGGATGCCAATCTCCCCAAAGGGATGCTGATGCATTTTTTTGTATTCAGCTTGAGGACATGTTTCTGGCACCAGTCATTTGTCTGATTGAGACCCTCTTGGAGGATGCCCACATCACTAGGGGAATTGATGACAGCACCCAGCTTGCAGTCATCTGCAGACTTAGTCAGCTGTAGCCCACTGGTTTTGGCCTGCACCTCAGAAAAGTATATCCCAAACAACAGAGGCCCCAAGACTGAACCCTGGGGTATGCTCCTTGTTACGGGTCTACTGCTTGAGGTGGCTTCCCCTATTTTGACTATGTGGGTTCTATCAGAGAGCCAGTTTGCTACCCGTCTGGTAACATATGGATTGATGCCTAGTTGAAAGAGTTTATCTATTATGCTCGAGTGGGGAATAGTGTCAAAGGCTTTGGTCATATCAAGGTAGGCAGTGTGCACCGTCTTCCCCTCGTCCATGGCTTTGGTGACTGTCTCAAAGAAGTCAACCAAAGTTAGCAGACATGACCTCCCATTGACGAAGCCAAACTGTGTGGGATCAAGTGTTTGGAGTTTGCCAATGTCCATGTTAATGAGGTCCATGATAATCTCTTCCGTGGTCTTGCAGATCAGGCTAGTTAGGCTGATGGGTCTATAATTTCCCGGATCGGTGGACACTCCACCTATGTGTAAAGGGATGACAGTGGCTGTCTTCCACTCAGCTGGGATGACTCCAGTATCCAGGCTTTGGTTGAATAGAGTGCCTAATGGTGCTGCAAGTTCCTGCCTGAGTTCACGTAGGTTGCAGCCTGGGATGTTATTGGGTCCCATGGAGGCTGTATTTTTTGCCTTTGAGAGAGCAGTGATGACCTGTTCCCTAGATATAAGGGGATGGAGGCAGGTACTGGGGGTGCCTTGATTTACTATTGGGAGTGACAGAGGGGTAAAGTTTTCACTGAATCTGTCAGCCAGCAAGTTTGCTATACCTACAACATTTGTGTATTTGGTGTCCTTGACCACCAGTTCTGAACAGATCTGGGTGCTTCCTTTGAGGTTGCGGACATATGCAAAGTAGGCCTTATGATTGTCTCTAATAGATGTGGCCAATATGGACTCAAAGTTTGCTTTGGAGGATTTCACTAGTGCTCTTATTTGCTTGTTCAGACTAAGGAGACATTGCTTCCAATTGGGCACCTGCTCCTTCTTGGTCTTGGACAGCAATTTTTTTTCCTTTTGTTATGCAGTTTATTTATTGCAGATGTCCACCAGACAGGTTTATTCTACCTTGCGGAGGATGATTTAGTCCTGTTGGGTATTCCTGATTCCATGCAGCTATATAAATGTTTGTATAGTGCTTTGATGTAGTTTTGGATATTGGTGCCAGTTCCTACAGAGGCAGAGGGGGTTGTGAATCTGTTTATACCATCCCTCAGGAGTCTGTATTCAGCTTTGGAGAAATGTTTATGTCTGATCCTAGCTAGAGGGGGTTTGGGGGAGATGGTGACTTTGAAAGTGACCACTTTATGGTCAGATCTTACCAGGGAGGATGATACTATAGAGATGCTGCAGTGGTTACTCATGTTGGTTAATACCGTCCAAGATGTTATCACCCCTTGTGGGGGTATCGACTAGCTGTACCAAGGCATTTGCATTGACAAAATCAAGGCATCTTTCGGCATTTATGTTCTGGCATGAGTAGTTCTTCCAATCTATGTTTGGGAAGTTAAAGTCATCCAGGATCAGGGTAAAGGGTTGAATCTTGATAGATTTGAATTGGTCAAAATAGGTGGATTGGGCATTTTGGGGCCGGTAGCTAGCTATGATTTGAATCGGGGTCTTGCCAATGGTTAACTGCACCTGGAGTGTCTCCTGTGCGTCATACTGTTTGACCAGCCTGGAGGTGTGTATGTCTTTAATGTATATTGAAACTCTACCTCCTTTGGCTTTACTGCCCACAGTTTTAGGGTCTGAATGTACGGTCTATATCATAAGCACAAAAGCTTAAAAGAGTGAATGCTCTTTTATCAAGCTACAAATATTGAAACCACTAAATAGTGAAAATATGGAACAGCGATTTTTTTCCCATGGAAAAAAATCACTGGGCTGTTTTCAGGACTTTGCCATTTCCTCCACTGTGGTGCAATCTCAGAGTTGGTATATTTAAGTAGGAGTGTGTGGGGGGCATAGCCCCCCCCATTGTGGGGTGTGGGGTGTAAACCCCCCCACTTTATTTTGTGTTTGCATTTGTTTTTTTTTTTTTTTTGCCGAGCAGCAATTTTTTTCCCCTGGGGAAAAAAAAAATCGCTGTTCTGTGTGTTTGCTATTTAGTGGCTTCGATGTTTATAGTTCGATAAAAGAGCGCTCATTCTTTTAAGCTTTCGAGCTTATAATATAGACCCAAATGTATGCTAGGATGAGTAACCAGGTAAGGCTGGGGTGCTCTCCACAGCTTTGAACCATGTTTCTGTGACTGCACAGATGTCAGCATTTTCCAGGGTTAGGAATGCTTGCAATGAGTGCAGTTTCATATTTAGACTCCTAGCATTTGGCAGCATGACCTTTAATTTGTGTTTTGTTGAAATTTTTATGTTGGTAGTTTTAAACTCATCACTTTTCCTAAAAAAGGCACTATAGGGGAGGCAAAAGCCTTTGCCAGAAGCTTGAAGCCCAGGTGAGACAGTTGCAGGCCATCTCTGGCAAAGCGTCATGGTCTGTTGAGCATATCTTCCCATGCTGTCAGGTACTGGATCCTCCTGGAATGACACCAGAAACTAAGCCAATTGTTAAAGTCAATCATTTTCTTTTTGTATTGAGACATCATTCAGGGTGACGGCAGAATGCTGCTTAAGGCTAGGGACATACCTGCCTGGGACACATAATCAGTGAGCTCAATCATGTCTCTCTTCATATAATCCAGACAGGTACGTCTCAAGCCATTCACGCCACCATGGTCTATGGCAGAGTCTGTGATATGGTGGATTCTGACACCTGACAGAAAACTGTGACTTTCTCCTTATTCAGCCTGGTGAGAGGCACATCTGTGTGTCTCAAAATGGAGTCTCCCATGACTAATATGTTTGGTATATGGTGAAGCCTTAGTGGTTGTGAGGCTCAGGTGTGTGGACTATGCATGGTATGTGGTGTGGAGGGCTGTGGAGATCGCGTGTGTTTTTGCCTCAGAGGTCTCCTTTGTTTGGGTATGTTTATGTGGAGGACCTCTGCATATGTAGGTGTGCGTTGTATAGTTGTGGGTGGTGTTTGAGGTGTAGTGATTGTGTTGACAACCTTTTTAATGCCAGATATACTGGCTTGAGGGGGAGAGTGTTTGGAATCTAGGTTCCTAATGTAATTGCATCTCTTACAAATTGTGTTCCTAGGTGGTAGTAGTAGATGGCTGTCCATGTACATGAGGCAGTTGCTACACTGTCTCAGGATGCCCATATCAACCAGACTGGAAGGAGAAACTCTAAGAAATTGTCCATCCATATTTGTCAAAATCTGAGGGAGAAAGGCCAGGGAGAGCTAAGGGATGGGCCTAAAGCCCAAGTGCTTAAACCAAAACTAAGAGCTTAGCATAACACTTAAGAATAACACTTAACAATTTAGACAGGCTATAAACAAGCAGTAATAAATGAAACAGAAAAGATGCAGTTAAACACTTTAGAGAACAGACAGCAAGTAGCAGGAAAAAGCAAAATGAAGTAACAGAGTAATAGGAAGAAACACAAATTAGAAAAATATAAGCAGCTGAATAAAGTATCTTTTTTATAAAGTAAGAAGGGAGAGAGCAGGAACAGAAAATAATTCAAGGTTAAGGGTCTAAGGGGTTTGGCCTTCCCAAAAGGTTTCTGTATTAGGTAGAATGAGCTAAAGAGATGGGACTGGGAGGAGTGTCCCAGATCAAATGTACAGTAGAGGTGGGCAACTGCAAAAGCCACCAACTTTTAACACAACAGCAATAGGGTAGGAGGGTGGGAGAAAAAAAGTTTCAGCACAGATCAGAAAACAATGCCAGCAAATATATAAATAATTCAGTCAAGCAAAAATAAAGGCAATGCAGAACTCTGAAGTGCCACAAATATACTTATCAGCTCTATATTTCCAGATTGTTTGAGGAGCGTTCTCAGTGAGAAGACAAGGAGGTTCTAGCAATGATATGCAGCAATTTACAAAAAGGGAATATTTTTATACCAGCAAGCCTTGAGACTATCAGATAGCACAAAAGCTGTTAGACCAGTTTTACCAACTTTAAGAACACAACAGCAATAGGGTGGGAGAAAAAAAGTTTCAGCTCAGATCAGAAAACAATGCCAGCAAATATATAAATAATTCAGTCAAGCAAAAATAAAGACAATGCAGAACTCAAGTGCCACAAAATATACATATCAGCTCTATATTTCCAGATTGTTTGAAAAGCACTCTCAGTCCGAACACAAGGAGATTCTAGCAATGATATGCAGGAATTTACAAAAAGGGAATATTTTTATACCAGCAAGCCTTGAGACAATCAGATAACACAAAAGCTGTTAGACCAGTTTTACCAACTTTAAGAACACAACAGCAATAGGGTGGGAGAAAAAAAGCTTCAGCACAGATCAGAAAACAATGTCAGCAAATATATAAATAATTAAATCAAGCAAAAATAAAGACAGTGCAGAACTCTGAAGTGCCAAAAATATACTTATCAGCTCTAGATTTTCAGATTGTTTGAGAAACACTCAGTTAAAACACAAAGGGAGTCTAGCAATGATATGCAGGAATTTACAAAAAGGGAATATTTTTATACCAGCAAGCCTTGAGACAATCAGATAACACAAAAGCTATTAATAATCAGATAACACAAAAGCTATTAATACCATCAAATGAAGTCAAAGCTTTTTGGGATAAGAACGAAGAATGAGAATCCACTAAGAGAGTACATTGTAATGAAGCCAAATGCATAAGTACAGAATAAGTATCCGTTCTTTAAGTGCCTGGTAATTTGGCTTGACCTCATTGATTCATACTGCCTTTTGATGTTCATGTTGCTAAATGCCTGGAATGAAAATTAGAAAATAGATGGAGCATGCCATAGTGTGACAGCATCCTGGAGATGAATTTGTGTAGGCTAAAAGTAATGCACGTTTCTAGTATGAGCAGAGACTGGAAATCACCTCTTTAAGCTCTGCCTTCAGTTATGATGGCTCCCCAGATGGAGCTTTGATATGGAATATGGTATGCTCAATTGACTCACAGACTTGTTCAGCAAAACTTCAAATCGATTAAAGCAAAAAATTAAGAAATGGGTATTTTGGTGGCAAGCTTCCACACTGCTATCCTAAGGGCTTCATCCCTGAACCCTTAGGTAGGTAGGTACAATGTTTCACTGGAATGGCCTATCATTTAAGTGGAAGTTGTTTATCTATGCAGTTGTCAAAATTTGAGACTTTAAATCCATAAACTGGTGTATGCTGGAGTACCCACAACCCTAAGGGAAATAGTGGTCTCAAACTGCTATCCTCTGCTTAGCTTCCTGTGCTCCACCTAAAAGCCTCAATGGCCTTATCAGAACTTGCCCAAAGGTAGGAGAAACTCTTACAATATATTTTTACAGTTACCGAGCCTAACGCATTTAAACAGCACCATCCTAAAATGTACATCCTCAATCCGTATTAAGTTGTTGAGTGACGGAAAGGCTTCCTGTCACCTCTTGTTCTGGGAGTCATGAGGCAGTGTTCTTTTCTCTGTCATGCACCTTTTTATAGTTATAATTTTTTCATCCTCTAAATGTGATATACTTTTTAACATACTTTATAATCATGTTGCATTTTTTACTAATTTATCAGTCTCTTGTATGTTTCTGTTTCAGTATTCCATTTATGTGATAAGTGAATTTCACCTGGGTTGAGCCTGTACAAGGCTAAATTTAGCTTATGTAGCTTCCCTGTCATCAAAAATAGTATATAAATAGTAAACAAAACTCAGCAGCTCAAGCTTTGCTCAATCTGACAAACTGTCAGTGTTTTGCTACATACTTCATAGAATCATAGCATGTGCAAGGTAAAAGGGCAATGTGGCAATTTACACCTAGTCAGTACCCATCCTTATTTGTATCTTCCATATTCTTAGACCTATCAAAAGCCTTTGACATGGTAAACCACAGTCTGCTTCTTGATACCCTATCCACCCTAAATGTAAGTCCCTCCTCGATATCATGGTTCAACAGTTACTTATCTGCAAGTCAGCAAGCAGTCCTATGGCAGGACCAATTGTCCCCCCTGTTACCAGTAATAGGAGTCCCTCAAGGATCCATCCATGGCCCATTGCTGTTCTCTCTATTTACAAATCAGATCTCTTCATCCTCTCCCACTGCCTCAATAGTACAATATGCAGATGACACTACCCTCATATGTGCTGCCCCTACCCTTAGTGAACTGTAAACCCTTACCCAAAATAACTTCACCCTAGCCAAAATTTGGTTGAGTAACATCAAACTTCTTAATCCCAAAAACACCAAATTAATTATTTTCAGCCCTGGCAAAGCTCCTCCCCTAAATAATTATTTCACCATTAGCTCCAAAGAAAACATTCAAATCAGTCCAACTACACACACTAAATTGCTAGGCATAGAAATAGACAATAACCTGAGGTTCGACATCCACATAGCACAAACCATTAAGAAAGTTAATAAAAAACTTGGTCTCCTCTACAGGAACAAACAGTTTATGACAAAACGCACCAAAGTAACCATCGCAAGGACTCATCTTCTATCCACCCTCCTCTATGCCTATCCCATCTTGACCAGTCTCCGCCAAACTGATCTAAATAAAATGGAATCTTGCTACAACAAGATTGCGAAGTTTGCTACTGAAGCCTCATATAGGTCCCACCACTGTCTATCCCTTAAGCAACTCAACTGGCTTGAGTTGCCTCATATGCTTCTACTCAATCAACTCTCTATAGCGCACAAACTCTACTACCTTCCTGAGATAACTCCAGCACTTCAGCACCTAATTCAGTCCCACATTCCTTCTAGAGCCTTAAGATCTAGTAACCAGAACCTCATAACTGTCATCAAACATAAAAATGAAGCTGATAAGTCCCTCTTTGCCAGCACCATTGCCAAAACCTGGAACACACTACCAAGCCAAATAATTTCTACCACCTCCTTTAGTCAATTCAAAAAACTCCTGAAAACCCACTATCTAATAACTGGTTATGCTCATACCACTCACCAGGCTAATCCATATCAAGAGAATTTGTCAGGGTACAGCTATGTATAAACAGTTTCTCCCCTGAATGCTTCCAAACTTGTATACATTTACCTTACAAAACTTATAACTGCAAAAGAAAAAAAAATGTACCTCTGATTGTCTACTGTACGAAATGTTAATCACTAGCATGATGTCCTGTTGTGCGTATATATGCTATATGTATGTTTGTTAATCACCAGCATGTTTTCCTGATGTGTATGTATGCCATATGTATGTATGTTCTACTTCTTTTTACTCTCATGTAATGTATTGTAATGTGGAACTTTTCTCCCAGGGCCTCCACTGAAAATGGACATGTGTCCAGTTGGACTTTCCCGGTAAACAAATGTAAAATAAAATAAATAAATAAAAATAAAAATTACCTACTTTCTCAAGGAGCAATAGGCCAATAGGTGGTGCATTTATGAATAATGATCCAATTGTCTAATTCCTTTTTAAAGAAAGATAGTTTGTGATATTGCTTGATCCAGACAGGAAGTTTGTTCCAGAGAAGAGGTAGTCATTGCATGGTTCAGATATCTGGTTCTGCTGTTCACTGGACTGTTTGATTTGTGATGAAACAAGAGGTCTTGGAGTCTTGGATCCCAAATGGCACAGAAGACAAAGCACAGATTGCTCCTAAGGAGTCTATATGACATTACAGGGATACGGCCTCCAGCCTCTATTATAACTCAGGTCCTTTAGGCTTATGATCTTTTTTGTCAAGAATCTTTGGAGTCTCTTCATCTGCTTGAAATGTTTAGCAAGATACATTCCAAAATGGGCCATGTATTCAATGATGGGCCTGATCAGTATAGAACATAGAGGGGTAAGGATGTCTTTGGATCTAGAGGAAATACTCTTTGCAATCAGCTATGCCAGACAGAAGGCTTTCTTCACCATTATGCAACATGGTGGGGGGTTATCTACTCATGTTTTCTCTACTATAAGCTGGTTGGAGGATTTGTTTGCCAACTGCAACAATATTGTATTTTTAGCAATTATTTTAGCCCATTTTTATTTACTATTATTATTTATTTAACATTTGTTTACCAGGAAAGTCCAACTTGGAACAAAGCCAATTTTCAGCAGAGGCCCGGGGAGAAACTTTCCAGATGTATGTCTTTGAACCATGGAAGGAAACCTACACAAATGCAGGGAGAACATGCAGACTCCACACAGAAGGCATTCCAGACAAGAACTGAACTGGAGTACTTCTTGCTGTGAGGTCACAGTGCTACCACTGCACCACTGCGCTATCAAATTAATGCTTTAATTTACAGTTCCATTCAGAAAATGTGCTAAAGAGTTTGAGATATGCCTTTAAACAGGATTTATATGGAAGTACACCAGCTCTGCCTCTTAGAATGATTATATCAACAAATATTATATGATAAATATCTAGATATTTCTAAACTTGGGAAGCATGGGGCGGGGATTCAAGGCTTCTCAGCTAAGTGGTACTAGAAAAAGCATTGCATAACTTGATTTTCACATGTACGGGAATGTTACATATTCCTGTTGAATCAGTGGGCAACATATGCCAGTCAGGGCCCATGTGATGTCCTGATCTAGTTAGTCTAAGGCAATGTCTCCTGAATGGTGAAATTCTGGCATATCTCTTACTGGAGGTAATATTTCGTTTGCTGCATGGATGGCATCTTGTGCATACCGGTAGGAAGCAGCTGTACTAATAACTAAAGTATGCTACTGCATGTCCACTGCTGCTACTTGTGGCAATTTTTCTATCTGCAGCTCTGATATATTCAGCGTTCTTTGTCCTTTTATAGTCAATTCTGCATATGGCTGTGAATTATGACTGCATTCACCTTACATACATTTGCATATTGTTAGAACCACATTTCCTTCCAGGTTTCATCAGCATATTATTATGTGGTCATTTGCATATATCTTGCGTTGTTGTAAATTTGCGCTCACTATACTGTAGTGTAACTTAGGAGTAGGAATTGCTACTATGCTTCACCAGGCTGCACATGGCTGATTCAGGCACAAGTGCACTTTGCATACTTTTAAGTGAATCTCAGCCATGGATTATCAAAGGAGCCATTTACAAAGATGGGATGAGAGAAACGCATATATAGGTTTGGAGAAAGGGTTTGAAACAAAATGCTAAGCCTACTATCATGCATCTCCTTTTCTGTATATTCTTACTCCCTACTCATTTCAAAGCGAACATATTCACCTATCATGTAGAGGATGCTTTTCATATGATAGAAGCCTCATTTGATTGAAACGCATTTGACTGAGACCAAAAGACTGAAATTTCAAAGTGTGAAAATTCACTTGACTGAAACCCATAATACTGAATTTCAACATACTAAATTTTAAACTGGACCATATAAACCAGACTAGGTGGGGGGCTATGACCCCCCTCCCCACATCCCCCTAACTATATATACTAACTCCAGGATTGCACTACAGTGGTGAAAAGGGCATAGTAGTGGCAGTATATAGACTACTGTAAGGTAAGTGAAAGGTATATGCCCTTTTCCCCACTGTAATGCGATCCTGGAGAAAGAACCTTGGTGCATGCAACAAATAACAATTTTTTTGCAGGAGGCAAAGCCTCCTACACCCCTATTCCCCCTGCTAATTATATATACTAACTCTGAGACAGCACAATACCCATGGAAAGGGAATATTCCCCTATCTGGGGATTGTTGATTTCACACATCTTTTGACCATCTGCATGTTTCGACCAAATTCAGTAGATTGAATAGATGTAAACAAATATATATATATATATATATATATATATATATATATATATATATATATATATATATATATATACATTTATATATAGCCATAGCAAGCTTTAGGCACCAGTAAATCCTGCGGTCGCTGGGGTCCTTGTTCCTGGGGGGCCCCAAACTACAGCAAGTTATTTTATCTTGATATTTTGTAACATGTCTGTAAAGCCAAGAAAATCTAATACAGCAATCTTGAATACTTAATAAACCAGGTGGATAATAACTTATATATCCTTTACAATTCAAAGAGATCTCTGGTTATAGTAACAGTGTTTTATCAAATAATAGGCTTCACAATTCCATTAAATATTATACAACTGACATAGTACCCCTGGCTTAGTTAAACCTTGCTGATGGGCATTCTCTCTACTAAAACTAACAAGATAAATAGATTTAGGTACCTGCAATATCTGTGGCTGCAGGGGGGGCCCCCTTAATCATCCTTGACTGTGTGGTGACCTCATAAAAGCTGATGCTGGTTGGCTATAAATGAGGAGGACAAATATATTAATTTTCTGATTTCCCTATTTAATATGAGCAGGGCTGTGAGATAACTCTCTTAGGATACAGTTGATAATGGCCTCTGCTCTCAACTGTACGCATTTTAAAACCAGCTCTGCTCAGATGTCTGTGTATACAAAAAGCTGCTGTTGGTTATGTGGGGAGTTCTGGGGATTGTGCAGTTATTACTTCTTTACTTTTCATCACAGTCAC